>NC_064927.1:244606584-244908036 GCF_023897955.1 Schistocerca gregaria | reverse complement strand
TGCTCCTGAAACTACCGAGAAAGCTCCTGCCACTCTGCAGGAGCCACACGTTTGTCTGTCCTCGCTACAAATACGCCGCCGTTGTCGTTGCACCTACGGTATAGCTATCTGTATCGTTGAGGTAGGCAGGGAACCCCCAACCTCGGTAATGGTCCATCCATGGTTAATGAGACGCATATGTAGTGTACACGATCAAAAGCAGCATTCTTTAGTAGTCTAGGAGACAAGGAAACAACATTTTATACATACCACGGAAACACGGCGAAAAAGGACCATGTGAATTTCGTAATTTTCTACATGGCAATATTGTCAACAAATTGTCTCCTAAAGTGAAAGAGCTACATTTATTTAGCTACAGCTGCTCTGGATGAAAGCAGAATCAAACGCTAGTGAGGATTTTATTTCCACTGTATCTGGGCTGGTGTAAAACGTAAATATTTATTTTTTGGTTCGGGGTCACCGTTTCCTCACATGTGACCACGATTTTGCGGGAACAAGGAAATTTTTACACTATCTTCAGAGAATATATCCACCAGATCAATATTACGAACTGATACAGCCAACGAAGATGACATCTCCGGCATCTAAAGTAATACCCATACTCACTCAGGACTTATGTAACTTGAAGACGTGTTAGCAAGATTTGTTTGAGAAAACCACGAAGGGTCGCTAAGCACAAAAACTTTTCAATCAAGCAAATTCAAACATTTTTATTTACTTGTGCTCAAGAACAGAAGGGTTACTCAGTATGAAGTGATTCCATTCATAGCTTCCCCACTGATAACTTTTCTGGTATCCCGGTCAGGCGGCGTATTTCCTCTTCCGTGTGCCTTGAAACACGCATGGGTTTGTTACGTTAATTGCCTCTCTAAGCTCGTGTTCATTTCAAGGTGAGCGTCCTCCAATCGTGCATGTGTTTGAAATACAAACTGCTCTTCCAAACAAATGATTAAGGCGATGCATGGAACACGGCCATGACGTTTCAGGTCGTTCACGCTATGTCCGTCAGTCACGTTTGCTTTTATTTGTGCGGCGCTTGAGGTTATGTTTTTAGCGTGTCCTGTCGGTTAATATGGCACTTTTTAAGTTGGTATTTGGTGCGCTCCACAATTTTGAAATTCTAAAATATGACCCAGACAATGATAATTACCAAAATAAAATTCGATGTTTTTTATCTTGTAAAGGTGATTACGATGCAAAGTGCAGTTATTTTTTTGAAAAATTTTCGGAGTCATCTCAAACCAATTGCATTATGATGAAACATTTTTCGTAACTGGTGCGATATGAATTTAGAAAGGTATAGAATTGTCATCTTTCGGAACGGAACAAAAAAAAAGACAATAAGAAAGGCGCGAGTAGAAACTTTAATTGTAAAGAAAATATACGTATCAAGTTGTTAAAAGCAACTAAGTGTACCTTAAAAATTCTCCGTTAATGAGACAGGGGATTGAAAGACTCAATAGAGATTAATTACAATCATTGTTCTAACAGAGATGGCTCAAATGGCTCTGAGCACTATGAGACTTAACTTCTGTGGTCATCAGTCCCCCAGAACTTAGAACTACTTAAACCTAACTAACCTAAGGACATCACACACATCCATGCCCGAGGCAGGATTCGAACCTGCGACCGTATCAGTCGCGCGGTTCCGGACTGAGCGCCTTAACCGCGAGACCACAGCGGCCGACAGAGATTAACTATAATCATTCCCATTGAGTCAATGACGTCCAAGCACTGAGCCTGCTGCGTTGTTCTATAGGCACTATAAAGTAATTTGAATCGTATTTTGAAAGTGGAATAGCAGCTGCAGTAGACAGATGTTATTATGAAATAGCTATCACTAAGGAATATGAGTAAAACGCTTTCATTACCTTGTGTAAAGCACAGAAAATGCAAGACCATCAAGTTACGTATCTATATGAACAATAGCTTCATCAAACCTAGGGGGGAGGGGGGTGCGAGATATGTGAAGTTATCGACGTTTCAAAGCAAAAGAAGGCTGAGCTATCTAACATAAAAGTGTATATACTTGTCAAATAAGAACTTACTGTGTGCATTATAATAACATCTGCTATATAAAGAGCGTTTATAACTTGGTTGGCTGGTCGTTTACATTTTCTGCAACAAAATTGGTGTTTTGCCTATTGTCATTTTGCATACAAGCCAACCTCAAGAAAAGTACATACTTGCCTTTCAGTTTGCAAAAGACTGCTTAGAGGAGATTTTCCAGAAGGTATTAACCAAATATAGTTCTGACAGATGACAGCAGCGTAGAAAGCAATACCTTATGAGCTGTGTTTTCAAACAGCACGTTACTTCTCTTCATACATCATGTTAAACAAGCTCTTTGTCTTTGGTTGTCTGAAAGTACTTATGAGTTTATTAAAGAGGGTCGACAACCGTTATGAAGAAATTCCGAAGTGTAATGTACGGCAATACAGCGCAATAAGCCGAAGTCACTATGTCTGGTTTATTACATGACGAGAAAATGAAGAAAAATAAAACGCTGGAAAATAGAAATGTTAACACGTTTGTGGAGACGGCGTGACGATTGATGTTTAGCACATAGCGTCAATATCTTAACAGGTGGGAATAACGCAAATAATTACTGTGAACTCTCATTACGATTCTTTAAAGACGTAGTACTGCAGCGCTGTAAAGTTTTTAATACGTGTGCGTTAGTGAGCTTTACCGCGAAGACCTTCGGAGTATACCACGAGAAAAGGTTTATTCAGTTTGCCAATGGGAAAGCGAGAAGTCTTTCGTATGCATATGAAAAATTTTGGCAAGCAAGTAGGAACGTTGAAGATATTGTACACGTGGATGACACCAACCACTTCCCCAAAAAGAATTTAAATCTGTACATTGTGATTGTGAAATGGCAACGTATGATTGTCCAAATGGAGCTAGGGCCTGTGCCGTAGAGAATAAAAATATATGGGGCTTTGTTTACCGCATCACCATATTTAAACGATTCTGATCGCCAGCAGTTTGGAAAATACGTCCTGGGCAACCAATTTTCAGCTTCGTTCTTCGGAAATACTACTGGTGAATCGAGTGCAAATAACGAACGTAGAAGAACTGACTCTTTTCTACCAGATGAAGCACCGGAAACATTTAAACTTCCAATAAATCGAGAAGTAATGGAAACTTTGAGAACGCTGCTCAAAATATTAAAGCCCAGTGACTTCGAATTACTGACATCTTGGAAACGAATTCAAACGTTGAACATACTAAAATTCTTACCAAGTTTGGATCTTGATTTGTCGAAGTCATACTCCTCCAAGTATTATATCAATTATTGTCGAAAAATGGAAAAGGTCTAGAAAAATTTGTGTACAACGTACATCGATGGCTCGTCGCTAAGAATATAGTCTTCCATGTGACAACGGAAAGATTCAGTCAGGACGAACAGCAAAGTCTGAACTAATGAAAAGGAATCGTATTCAGAAAACTGCTTCAAATATTGATGATAACGAACCTCCAACTAAAGAAACACTGACTTTATAAAAATGCATAATTATATTTTTATTTTTATCTACTCATGTTAATTGTCATACATATTGCATACATATTCGAACGTAGTTTTATTTCTATCCTGTGTAATAAATACTGAAAGACTACGTTTTACTGTCCATTCGTCACACACAAACATGCCCCAAAACAAACAAGGATTTGGAGAGGTCAATCCGTGCGGATAGTAATTATAAACTTGTGCACGATTGGAGGACGCACGCCTTGAATTGAACATGAGTACAGAAAGGGAATTAGCGTTGCAAACCCGAGCGTGTGTCAAGGCACAGCTGGCTCACGTTGTACACGGAAAAGGAAATACAAGGTCCGGTGCGTGTGAGGACCAGCAGAACGGTATGGACTAGAGCTGGGTCGTTCGCGAACTAACGGGCCCAAAGGAACGGTTCACCAAGATGAACGGAAGGAGCGAGGATCGAATTCTAAGGACTGGTCTTTCATAGTTCACTTCGGTCGCATCTTTCTACTTAATAGTTCCAGGAAACGGGAAATGGTCAATCTCGTTCCTGCAACGGCACATCGGCCGTTCTCGTTCCAGCCTCGGTCCCGTTCCCGTCCGTCCCGGTCTCGGTATCCCTCGGCAGGACTCGTAAAAAGAAATGTCTGTGAAATCTTATGGGACTTAACTGCTAACGTCATCAGTCCCTAAACTTACACACTACTTAACCTAAATCATCCTAGGGACAAACACACACATCCATGCCCGAGGGAGGACTCGAACCTCCGCCGGGACCAGGCAGGACTCGTCCTTCTTCGAATGGCCGCTCGTCGCAGTTCCACTGCCGACTGCTCATAGTAGTTCACTGTCGAGTTGTTCGTTTAGTTCGCAGATCTGTTTCAAATCTTTTTTCAACTCTGTACTTTCGTTTTTTTCATGTTCTATTTAGAGTCCACGACCGGTAGTAAAAATGTATTTTACAATTACATAAATTACATAAAAATTACGTGGTATGCAATGCATACGTCTTTTCAGGTAACAAAAGGGCGTATCAGCTTACTTCACTGTTTCGATAAACAGCAGAAGACATACCTATAAAAACGTAAGTTTTTCTGTTGTTACACATGCAAAGGAAGTCGGCACGGCACACACGAGTGGCCATTTTCCGTATTGTTTTTATACAAGGTAAAATAGCATGTTCATTGTTATGGAAGGCAGACCGACTTACAACTGCATGAAGCCCGCGCTCCATAACCGTGTGGCAGGTGTCACATTTTGCAAAGAGAATACGATAACTTCTACAATATTATTTCAATGGTACAGGGTGGCGCACGAAAAATCGGCCCAGAGTACTAGACTGCTCATTGTCGCCCACCAATCGTCATCTATTGTTTCGAAGTTGTTTGCATTAGCTTATTTGTAATTTCCTTAATGACTAATTATTACATGACTATCTATTCTGCTTGTCGCAGTCAACAAATCGTGCGTAATTGGCGAGCAGTCTGTATTCAGGGCCGGTTTTCCGTGCGCCACCTTATATGATTTCTGTGCTATCAACCAATAACACTACAATTGGCTAAACGAGAGGTTTTGCAGAATTACGAAAATTACTTCTACAAGTGTGTGAGAATTCTGGAATGAATAAGAACTCTGTACTCCAGAGGGGAGACAAGTGCCCCATCTTCGCGCCTTCCATCTTCAGTCACGTGCTACTGATTGTCAATTTTTCGTAAGAACCATGTACCTTGCGCATATGAATGGTGAACGAGTTAAAATTAACGGTTCCGAAAAAAGAGCGATCAGCAGTGAACTAGTTCTCAAGGATGAACGATTTTGCCCAGCTCTTGGATGGACATTGATGTCGGTCGCAAGGCGGTAGTGCTCGAATTGTGGACCCTGCGGTCGCCGATGTTAGCCCCCCTGTAAAAAGGGGGTGCCTGTCCGGTCGGAGTACCAGGGCTTGTGGCATACCCTTGAAGCCAGCAGAGACCCCCCGCCCTCCCACTCCACAATTCGTTACTTGTGATTACTTTGAAATTACCGTATAGATCTTGCTACTATTCGTTATCTTGGATCTGAATTAGCTACATATTAGTACTCGAATACGGTTTGCCTTTCGAACTTGCTTTGCAGTCTAGCTGCCTCCGTTGTCCGACATTCTCTCGTGTTGTCCACCTGTTGTTCTCTAGCGACTCGCTGCGGCACATACGCGAATAGGGACCAGCCAACAGGCAGGCAGTCCTGAGAGCGCAGTTGCCAGCTGGCAGGCAACAGACAACAGGCAGTGCTGTTTCCGCCGTGGCTTTGTCCGCAGTCCGTGGAATAGTGGATAGTGTTGCTGCCTCTGGATCACGGGGTTCCGGGTTCGATTCCCGGTCGGGTTGGGGAATTTCTCTGCCCGAGGACTGAGTGTTTGCGTTGTCCTCATTATTTCATCATCATCATTCGTGACAGTGACTAGATTGGATTGCGTAAAAAAAGTTGAAGAGTGTAAATCTTAGGACTTTGTACGGGCGCTGATGACTGCGCAGTTGAGCATCCCGCAAACCAAAGACCATACTCCGTGGCGTTTGTGTGGTTACAAAGCGTTTTCCACTATGTATCCTGTAGCTACTGACAAAATTGACCCTGAGATTTTGGTAATGGATTACTAGAAGAGGCCTTGTACTTTGTACATATGAACATGAATCCAGAGATACAAGCAAACAAAATATGGCTTGGCATGATATTTGCTATCGATTACTTCTAGATTTCGCAGAGCCAGGTTGAGACACTTCTTTTCACGTCTTCATTATTATTATTATAATTTGAGTTGCAAGATCAGTTGGAATTACAACAGAATTAGCGATATTGTTTCCACAAATGGGTTACCCATTTTTATTTAGTATTTCCTAAAAGTGACAAGTTTTCAGAAAATACACTTTCTTACTGCTAGCATGTTACATTTTCCTTCTTCTGGCACAATCTAGCAAAACTACTAGTTCATTTGCAGTTATCATGCAATCAAATAACAGCGATAAAAATCAATTGAACTAAGGGCAAGGCAGATAAAATATGTACTAAAATCCACAGTAATGTGAGTTCTGAGGTACTGATCGATAGTTGGATACTGGGAAACATGACTACTATACTTATTGCTAGTATGAAGATGAATATGTAATTCGTTAATTATGTTATTGCAAACATGCACAACAAATGCAATGAAAGACTGTTAACAATCAAACGTGGGTGGCAGTATGCATCACAGTTTCTTAGAAGGTGTGGCAAAGGATACTGTTCCCACTCTCGGTTAATGAAGAATCGACAATAATGGTATCGATTCCTTTGCGTCTGATGAATTAAGCCAGAACCCAAATGGTTTTGTCATGCCAACATCAAAATCGAATTTCACGATTATTGATCGCTGTTGTTCGACAATATGCTGAAGGAGCACGAGTCACTGACAAACGTTAGCTGGAAATGCATTTCACAAGCGCAACGTCCTATCTCTCCATTCGTAGTACGTCCTGTGAGAGCCCAAATGCCTCCTCACCGACAAAAACATTCGGCCTAACGATCTCAGTAGCGCCTGGTAAGCCAGACGGCTCTGGTATATTAAATTACGTGTTTACCCTCGATTGTCCCTGCGCAGCTCGGGATTCGCACGGGCTTGGCATCCGTTTGCAAAGTCCTCCCACTCCCGCTCTGTCGCCTGAGGCAGCCAATTTTCAAGCACGCAGCCTGAATTCGCACAATATACTGTTCCCACTGTCACCAGCTGTTGACTTGCCAATTCTCTATTAGCGAGCAGTTCATCTACGTAACAACAAGTGACCAAACAATTAAACCAAAGAGATAAATGTATATAAAACGTATGGTCAACATTTAGCTGTTATTTAATGATGTTAAATATTTGGAAGTTGTTTCGTTGCCTTCTTTCGTGCCCAGAAGCCTCAACAGCAGTAGCGAGACATCAGGCACTGTTGTCGGAAATATACACTGAAGCGCCAATGAAACTGGTGTAGGTATGGTATACAAATGCAGAGATTTGTAAACAGGCAGAATACGGCGCTGCGGTCGGCAACGCCTATATAAGACAACAAGTGTCTGGTGCAGTTGTTAGATCGGTTACTGCTGCTACAATGGCAGGTTATCAAGATGTGAGTTTGAACGTTGTGTTATAGCCGGCGCACGAGCGACGTGACACAGTATCTCTGAGGTAGCGGTGAAGTTGTGATTTTCTCGTACAACCTTTCCACAATCGTACGGTGAAAATCAGGAATCTGGTAAAACATCAAATCTCCGACATCGCTTCGGACGGAAAAAGATCCTTTAAGAACGGGACCACCGACGACTGAAGAAAATCGTCAAGGTGAGAGAAATGAAACCCTTTCGCAAATTGATGCAGATTTTAATGCTGGGCCATCAATAATTGTCAGCGTGCGAACCATCCAACAAAACCTCACCATACGGGCTTTTGGAGCCTAGGTCTCACTCGAGTACCCTTGAAGACTGCACGACACTAAGCTTTACGCCTTGCCTAGGCCCGCCGACACGAACATTGGACTTTTGATGACTGTAAACATGTTCCCTTATCGGACGAGTCTCATTTCAAATTGTATCAAGCGGATGGACGTATTGGTATGGACCCTGCATGTCAAGAGGAGACTATTCAAGCTGGTGGAGGCTCTGTAATTGTGTGGGGCGTGTACAGTTTGATTGATATGGGACGTCTGATACGTCTACATACCACTCTGATATGTGACACGTATGTAAGCATCCTGTCTGATCACCTGCATCCATTCATGTCCGTTGTGCATTCCTTCCGGCTTGAGTAATTCCAGGAGAACAATGCGACAACCCACGCGTCCAGAATTACTACAGAGTGTCACCAGGAATATTCTTCTGAGTTTAAACACTTCCGCTGGCCACCAAACTCCTCAGACATGAACATTATTGAGCATTTCTGGAATGACTTGCTACGAGCTGTTCAAAAGAGGTCTCCACCCCATCGTATTCTTAAGGACGTATGGACAGCCCTGCGGGATTCATGGTGACAGTTACCTCCAGCACTAGTTTGGAGATAAGTTGAGTCCATGCCACGTCGAGTTGCGGCATTTTTGAGTGCTCGGGGGGGGGGGGGGGGGGGGGGGGAAGGGGGGGGTCTATATGATATTCAGCAGTTGGACACTTTCTTTGCCTCTTCAGTGCATAAAGAAAGTGAAGATACTCGTTTCATAAGCAGAGAAAAGATTGAAGTACTTGTATGCCAACTAACTGAGGTTCTTGGCACTTGTTTTAGAAGGAAGAGATTCGGTTTCAGGTTCACAGGAAGACGGAATAAGCACATGGTACCGCTTCGCCAATGAAGTAACATCGGATCACGCTTCAGAACCTGACCAGACTTCAGTAGCGTGTAAGGTGTCAGGCAAATCCAACACCTTCCATGAAAACCCTGACATGATAAGCAAATCCAGTAGTATGTCACATAGCTCCGAATAAATCGTGACATTAAATTAACCAAAGCAAATGGAATACCACAGACTAACACAAGAATGCCTAAATCCATGTCGTACCTTCCCACCGAGAGACCGACGCAGTTCCGAGGGGAGAAACGAGAACAGAAGCCGAGAGCAGAACCGTGTTAAGCTAGAAGGCCCTACGATAAGGGACGGACTGGACACCCACGTCGCCAGCCTTCCCCTAAGACTACCACCTGCACGTTTTAGCGTGAGACTTTTTCGCGTCTCTGTTACATCAAGGACCACCCCCAGCCCATGTTAAAGGCTAGAGCCCTCCAGAAAAACGGTATAGATCTTACAATAACACAAAAAGGGCCACTAGCACCCGCAAGTTTTAGCGTGAGACTTTTTCGCGTCTCAGGTACGTCAAGGACCACCCCCCAGCCCATGTTAAAAGATAGAGCCCTCCAGAAGAACAGTATAGATCTTACGATAAAGCTAAAAGGACCACACCAGCTGCAGGTTTTAGCGTGAGACTTTTTAGCGTCTCTGTTACGTTGCAAACTTAAAAAACATTGCCCCACCACGAAAAGTATAACGTTTCTCATTGGATAGACAGAATTTTTGTAGGCGGAGCTTAAGGTTAACATTGAGACCCTGATTGGTCAGATGAAAACACAGCCAGATAGTTTTTTTTTTAACCAACTTCGGTAAATGTAGTAAGGAGAAGTTAGGTGAGAGTTCCCTCCGAGATGGCGAGGTGAGCGAAGCTGTGCGCCGGCCGCTGCCCCCCGGACGCTGCCTAAACACCGACAAGGTAATGAACGCACGCGATGCCGCATTTTTGAGCGCATAAAGCTTCACTCAGAACTGCAGAAGTCTCATCTGTTACACCCCTTTTTTTGCGTAATACTAGTGTCGATCGTTAATTAAAACTCATGGTGTTCACATTTGCCACTTGAAGTAAAAACCTGAAACGCGATAATTGCTCTGTTACATAGTTATTGAGAAGCCACATCAGCCACTGTAATTTACGACAAGTTAGATAAGTAATTAAAGATAATTGAGGGTCACTGTAGACCATTTTGACAGTTTTCTCTTTTGTGAAACTTAAATTAAACCTAGATTATAGATGTGATATGGCATAGGTCATCCTTCAATCCATTGTAGAACTTGGAAACCCATTCAGGGAATATTCGTTCACATTTTTGTTGAACGCAGTTGGTTTTTACCATCATGTATTAAAACATTTCCTTTTATCAATAGTGCAATTTATAAACGATGTTTTGTGAGTAGAATAAAATTTCCAATGGTAAACTTAACTGATTTTTCGACGTTATTTTACCAGCTAACTAAAAATAGGAAAGCTTTGAACCCTTTCCACTAAATTTAGTTAGTATTAAGATTCTTTTACAGGGAGTGCAGTGGAGCTGACGCTGAGATCATTTAGTATCTGGTTATATCATCGCTAGTCTCACTGAACTCTTCTGAATTCTACATGTCATGTGTGGTCTGGCGTCTCCTTACCAGGAACACGTCCCAGGTTCAAACTAATTAATTCCCTAAAAACACGCTCAGAGCGTCGTTGCGCGAAAGTGGTAGGGAGACACGATATAGAACAAACAGACACCACCATGAATGTTTAGAAGCGTCATCATTCTACAAAAGTAAATTCGAGTCAGAAGTATGAAATGTGACCTTGAAGTGACACAAATTCCTAGGTAGCTCTTCAATCGTTTCTCCTTCCCCTAAAGGCAAAGATAAACGGTTTATCAATTCCTTGTTGCCTACTTTGCGTGAGTTTGATACGGAACCTGGGTTTGCGAATGTTTATCTCTACTTCTAAAATTAAAATAGCTCTTACTGCAATTTAACTATCCTTAAATTGTTAACATTGGGCCCGACAGCTCCCCAGCACAATTAATTTAGCTACATTTATATGAAGAAAGTTGGCAACACCCCCTGCTGTCTAGCAATCCTCTGTCACATCTGTTTACTTCCTGTCATCAGCTTTTCATTCTTGTACTACTCATTGTCATTAGCATTCGACAGATCTCAAAGGTTGGGCTCAGCCAGTACCTTTAAAACGTCATAAATGTAACGGCTACTGTCTACATTACCGGCTATGCGAACCACAGGTGATGGCGTTGCGTGTTGCTAGACCCCCACGTTAACACTTCCACTACGAGATAGTGACGAACAGGTTGGTGTAAATTCGCATACGCATGCTTAGAACGGCAAGGAAGGATTTTCTTCGGAAAATTGTATTCGGCTTGGTGCATGGCCAGCTTAAAAAGAGGGCTATACTGAATTCTTATCCAGAGAAATTCGCCAAAGGGCAGCAAAAATAAGTGGATCAACATCTGTTGTCAATGACAAATCAGCGCAAGAAGAAGAGCCAACTGTCAATAGGAGGTGCATCGTCTGGCCTAGAAACAAAGACGTAAAACCTCAGTTCACTTGTCATCAGTGTGGAAAACATATGTGCATGAAACATTTCCTTATAGTCTGTGATCAGTGTCTAAATAGTAATTGTAATGAGTCATCAGAAGAAGACTGTTGAATCACTGAATGTTCAGTTTATATTGTGTATATATTATTTAGCTATTATGATTTATCTAATGTAATAAAATTAATTAATTCTTCTAATAAGTATTGTGATTCAATTTCACAGTTTATATGGTTGCCTCTTCATCAAATCGTATTGATAGCCTACTTATTAATGTCATACGTGTGTACCAACATTAGCGTATCATGGGGTTCCACTGCAGCCCACGTTACGACTTGTGTAAAATAAAGCCACGTTAGCAAAGGAAGGTTAAAGCGTGACTGCAACTGGCTTTATAAACCACACGTCCGGAACAGAAATAAGAGGCACACCACAACGTAGCCAGCGGCCATAGCCTCGAGTATGGTGCACCACAGTCCACTGCGGCCAGACGCCAGTGCATAGCACTCATTTATTCGGCATTGGAGATATCGAGCTCCTTCTAGCGTTAAAACCTAATCTGATATTTAACTACATTTGGTACGCAGCATTATATATTATAAAATGCACCAAACGTAAACTGAGCAGCGACGATATATTTACTGCAAATTTTTCAGAATAAATGCTGTGTCTTGTTTTTCTTCAACGTATCACAGTAAGTACGGGCAATAACGAAATGAAAGCCAGTTTATCACCAAGCTGTGATGTCAGTCTATAAGATACCGTAAAAGAAAATTTATTTTATCCAACAGTTTCCTCACAATCGAATGAGAAAGAGTGCATAGCGAAGAACACACACACACCTGAAAACATTGCTTCTTAATATTTTACGCGGAAACTTTAGTTAGTAACAAACTACTCAGAGGAAGTAGGTTTGCTTCTTTTACATAAAACAATTATTTTAGAGGAAAAGCAGACGACTCGATATGTGGCCCTCCGTATTTCGCTCCGCAGCTATGGCTCCAGAACTGTGCGTCTGGCAGCAGTACGTCTCCCGTTGCGGAAACACTCCCTCGCGTGGCCCCAGACAAGCCAGTAGCGAAGCCGCTCCGTACGTTGTGATACATGTTATATAGATCTCGCTACACATCGTTTTTTCGGTTCTGATTGCTACGTCTTAGTATACGATCATGGTTTGCCCCTTGGAATTTTTCTGCCGTGTTGTCTCCCTGTCTGTCGTTCTCCCGCACAGTCCATCTGTTGTTCTCTGACAACTCGCTGTTAACGCTTTCTGCCAGCCGGCAGAATGCTCAGAGAGAAATTTATAGTCCTTTTTTGCGACGTACGCACAGACAAAGGAAAAAAAGAAAGTGGTACAGGGACCAGATTAGAGCGAAATACACAAACTGATAAAAAGTATCCACACACACACACTATTGGACATAAATATGTCTCGTATACAACGCGCGCCTTTGTGATGACTTGAACTCAGCTGGGAACACTTTCGATGAGGTGTCTGAATGTCTGTGGAGGAATGGCAGTCGTCAAGAACCGACAACAGAGAAGACAGTGATGACGGATGCCGAAGTCCACAGAGAAATTTACGTCCTGAGTCATCCAAAACGTGTTCTATTTGAGTTCAAGTCGGGACTCTGGGCAGGTCAGTCTGTTTCAGAAATCTTATTGTCCACAAACCATTGTGTAGCAGATGCTGGTTTATGACAGCGTTCATTGCCATCAAGATACAATCATGGTCGTCCAACTGTTCCTCTACTGTACGGGGTACACAATGCTGTAAAGTTTGTTCGTATCTTTAGGCTTTTAGCGTTTTCTTAACCGCAGTAAGGAGATCATACCCTAACCACGAAGAAGACCGCATACTTCACTGTTGGCAGTACACCTAATGGCGCATAAGTGCTGCAGGCATTCGCCAAACCCAAAATTTTCCATCCGACTGCCACAGGATTTAGCGTGACTCATCACTGAAAATCACTCGTTTCCATTTATCCCCTGTTCTGCTGGGCTGTGCTTTGCACCACCTCAAGCCTAGCTTAGCATTGGCTCCAATAATGTGGGACTTACGAGGAGATGTTCGACCATTATACCTAGACTGCTGGTAGCATTTTAAAACCAACAATTGATACCTTCCACTGTTTTCGTGTGATTTTTTACAATCACCTTCGGAAATGCTCGACGATCCAGGTCCTTCAATACAAGAGGTCTGCCAGGTCTTTGGTAAGCTGTGGCTGATCCTTCTCTTTTCTACTTCACAATCACATCATCTACCATAGACTTGGTTAGCTTCAGAAGGGTTTTAATGTACCTGATGAATTTGTTACTCAGCTGAATAAATCACTGATGTCTTCTGACGGACCAATTTTGCTATTACTGCTTCTCTACTGGCAACACAATAGTCTTCTCTTCCCTTTATACAGAGGGGCGCACCGATCGTGACATCTAGAGGTCAGTGTTACGTTAGATATGAGTGTCCGTTCACTTTTCATCAAATAGTATAATTATGAGTATAATGAAAGTGGAATCGAGATGTGCAGCTCGTTGCAAAACGAATTGATGAGATAGATGGACCAAGCAGGCTCTTTACTGGATTACAACAGGTCGTAAGAGTTCGACAATCTAACGGAACATCGAAAGAGATATTAGGAAACATGATGGAGCAGAAAGGATGCGTATCGCTGAAGACTGAAATTTACTGAAAAATTTAGAGAATTTTTTTATCCAGAAATGGATGTCAAATGGCTGCTGCTGCAGCAGCTGATGATGATGATGATGATGATGATGATGATAATGATAATGATGGATGATGATGAGCTAGAGGATCACAAGAAGGAGGAGGAATTATACTGAATATATGAATGATAAGAGAATATTTGGAGTTGAAATGGGGTAGAAAGAAAAAAATTGATGGTTAATTACAATTTCTTCGAAGCTGTCATAAGGGACGGAGCACTATGGTGCATTGGACAAGAACGACGAACCTACTGTGGTGGAGCAGTTGTTAAGGCACTGGACTCGCTGGAATGAGATTCAAATCTCCAGTCCCCCCAGCCTTATTTGGTATTACGTGATTTACTTGAATCACTTAAAAATAATGTTGGAATAGTTCCATTCAAAAGGCCACGCTCAAATTCAAGTCTCGTCCAGTCCGAACTTGCCTTTCATCTTTACTGTCTTCGTCAAGGACACGCTTATCTTCCTTAATTCATCAGCGATATGAGAGGTGGTCGGACTTACTTCACTGAGAGTTTCACACCAACATTCACCTAAAGTGACTCCAGAAACATCAGAAAATCTAAACTGGGATTGCCTCACGGCTATCTGAGCGGCACTGAGTCCAGTATTTAAGCAACTGTGTCGATGGCCTGAAGTGAACCCAAATCCCGAAGACATACTCTGCCACAAACGCAGTCTAACAAGACGACGTTTAGCATAGTCGTTCTCATGACCTTGCATAATATATTCAGGCCTTGGCGTTCCGTTCCGTTCTGACGAAGTACTACGGCATATTCGCCAACTTACTTCCGCTTCAGTCGCCACGGCCTTCAATTAACTCGCTCCCAAAGTAAGCGTCGTTAATTAGGACAAGTTCCCGAGCATCCAGATCCGGCTCTGCAAAGGATGCGCACCGCTTTTGTTTCAGCAAGGCCTGATTTTTTTCCCCCGAATTACAGAACTGACAGAGATTTGTTCTGTTTAAGTAAATGCAATGTGGAAGTTTCTGAAGCGTATCTACTGCTATAAAAACAATGGAATCCGCTTTGAACCATTCGTTATGATACAACTCTTAAGGTATGACCGCCACGAGTTAAAACAGTTTTTATGTGTAGAAACTATAGCAGCTCCTTATGCTGTGTGCTTCCAAAACTCAGTATATTGCGGTAGAAAAACAAACTTTTGATTCTTTTTCCCTCTGATAGCTAATTATTGTTCGCAAACTGAATGTTAGTAGGACTGGTTGTGGCCCGTACTGTCATCGTTACGCATCACACACCAAAAACGCGGAAACTATACAACATAATTCCTTCCAAAACTTGCGCACAAAATATGAAAACATAAAAATAACAAAAGATAAATTTACTGAATCACTTCGTCATAAACAATATTTCAGTGAGCAAATGCATCTGCAACGATGGTTCACAACGCTGATTAGCGTATGACGCAGCAAAATCTCTGCAAAGTAAACACAAAAACCACGGCAAAAGATAGAAACACAGTCATTTAAGGATTGCAATCAGTACAGATATACTTCATTCACATGAACACGATCATGCAGCATCGAACAGATACACTGCTAATTGAAAGTAACAACGCCAACTACGCAAATGTAATGCAGTGGCTTAAAAAAATCTTAGTTTCAAATACAAACTTCCGCTATAGTGCAGTATGATTCTTTCCAATGTTTTCGAGCTATTAAACATGCAGAAAGTTACTAATATACGATTTCTTAGACAAGCACTTTAAATAGCACAATAACAATGCCTAATGCTTTTTACTATTTTCCAGGGCCAGCCGTTGGGGCCGAGCGGTTCTAGGCGCTACAGTGCGGAACCGCGCGACCGCTACGGTCGCAGGTTCGAATCCTGCCTCGGGCATGGACGTGTGTGATCTCCTTAGGTTAGTTAGCTTTAAGTAGTTCAAAGTTCTAGGGGACTGATGCCCTCAGGTGTTTAGTCTCATAGTGCTCAGAACCATGTGAACCATTTTTTATTTTCCAGGACAGAAGAAATACTCGTATAAATATGATAATGTAGAATAGAACAATTTACGTAGTTACACAAGCTACCAACAGATAACACTATAGATTTGTCGGAAATAAATACGCACCAATGAAGTTTCGTTGTGAATCAATATCTGGACTAATCGTTCAGTTGTATCCGATTTCAAGTCATTTCTTTCTGAGCATGACATGCGAAATTTTTTTTGTTTATTTAAGTAGAGGGCACTATAGCGAGAATCTGGCTAATTGTTATTATCATTTTTTCTTATCACAAACGGGATTAATTTAATAACTGTGAACGTCTGTGTGGTTCCTCGCATTTGTGTCAAATCACATTGTTTCACCTTACACTAAATTATGTCCGTGTTAATTTTCTGATGCAGTGTTAATCATATTATAAGCTCGGATTCAATTCTTGATGTGGTACAAATTTTCATTTTTCCCGACAGCCTTAATACGGTACGTTGCTTGCAGTTTCAGCATTCCTGAACAGATTTAGCCGATTTCATTTCATGGCATCGCTAACAATAGGTTTCAGTTACTCTGATTCCATCGTCATTACCATCATCTTCATTATCATCGTCATCATCAACAAAAACAGCATTTACGAGGCTTAGGCTTGGTTCCTTCTCGTCAACTCATCTGGTGAGACGCAACAGGCTTTCGTTTTGATTTGTACTCCAGCAAACTCTTTGAAATTCGGTTGTTTCCCAAACCACCAATAAGCTCCAACCATTTTAGTTCATTGCCCTATCTTGTATTATTTATTTTGAAAGAGTGTACTTCTTACCGTGTATCGTTATTTCCGTTTTCATCCAGGAATGTACAGCTGCCACGTATCAGAAAAATTTCATCTTGCCAGCTTCTAATTTTCACTTGGATAATCTGTTTAAACTGCTAACAACTGTGTATTTGTTCTATAATTTTGTCGTCGTTGACTCTTTCTGTCCTCGAATGTTGTCTCCCTTGCTTCGCTACAGATATTTTACTTTGAGAAAGTGCGCCTGGAGCACAACACTGAATGGTAGTGAATCACATATTGTGGAATAACTAGAAAAGAAGATAATCGAAACAATTTGATTTGTGGTGCTACAGAACGATTCTGTAAACTAGGTGGGTACAGTAAAGAAGAAAGGAAGTCGGCGGCAAAATCACAAGGAATGATACGTGTGGAGAAGTTGAGACATCTACGATTCACTTTCATGCTATAACAGGAATCTTAGAGCGAATAAATTGTAAGGAATATATCCTACAAATAACCCAGGACATACGATGTTAGTACTATTCTGAGCTGAAGAGCTTGGCACAGGATGTGAAATCGTAGGTCGCATAAGACCAGTCGGAATACTGATGACCCAAGAAAGAGGACTGGTGAAACAGGAAATTCGTGTTTAGCTCACTGATTCATCACCTTTCTGTTCTTGCTACTAGTCTGTCCGTATCAACTTACAGTGGCGTATTCCTATACGGGATTTTATCTGTAATCAGATGTTCGCGTTTTCCTTTTAATTTCTCTTATTTCTCACAGTTTACTGTGATTAAAATATTAAATCGATTTTCATGCAATATAAATAATTGGATATTTTTTAATATCAACAAGCTTGGAGCATGAAGGACCTCTTCAAAATCACTACGGTCTTCTGGCAACAGGCCACCGTTACTAAAATCGAAGCACCTTATGATGAGACGCATTTAAGTACACTCGCCGAACCCGAAGGCACAGCATAAATCTTGTTTGTATGTCTGTAAATTTAAATTCAAGGCGGTGTTTCAGATATTTGGAAGTAGGCATCCGTATTCTGTGAGTGTATCAAGTAACGCCATCTGTTAGACACGTAAAGAACTGTTTTTGCACACATGTTGTCATTTTTCTGTTTGAAGAGACTCGCAAATGTTGATGTTATTATTTTCGTGATTAATTCTTCCAAAAGATTAATTATGTAGCAACCATTAAATATTAAATGAAACCAAACGCAGCATATGAAACAAATTGTAACATCCACGAGATAAATTTTAGCTACAGTGCGACGAGAGGAAATTATGCCTCTAACAGTTATAACAGTTATAAACATTATCTATCCGGCATATGAAAAAAACAGTGAAATAAATGTTAATTGTTTATATAATATTTTATGATGTGTTTGGACATATCGATGAGTATCATACAAAGACAATGATAATTGTAAATTCCTTTTATGACCTGCGTTTGTCTTCCTTTGCTTTTACGTTTTGTTGGTTGGCTTTTGTAGGTTGCGGACGCAAGACGCATATCAAACTAAGGTCTGTTAAGAAATTGTAATTATTTGTTAATTATTACTTGAGAATAGAGTTCCTTATTATTATAAATATGAGTGAATAATTAATTGTAACTTTAATTCCTCTCTCAATAAGCATTATCCGTGTTAATTATTTCTTTCCGCTGCAAGGAGCTCAGCCATTGATGATAGCGATTTGTATCGCGTTTTTGTCTGTGTTTTCCTTAGAAAAAAATCAAATGTTTGCTTGATGAAGTCTAAAGAGTGCACAATACGAAAGTAAAGTGTAATAAGCATTTCAAATACTTATCCTATTTGCTCTAACAATAGAAAGTCTCAATCAATTGTCTGTCACCATCTTAACAATTATCTCAGCGGCAAATTCAAATTACGCATCTCTGCAGACATAAATACCGGAGGTAATAAAATTGTGTAAAAATAAATGTGCACCAGTGGTCCCGAACTCGTTTTAATGAAAATTATTCGAATCAAATTTGTTCTTTAAAAACATTGGTCATAGCACGATCCATATAACAAACTTTTCTAGCTGATGTATGGAGCCGAAATTAATTACGCACGAGTTGCGAAGAATATTGTTTCAGGTAACATACGTCAGTGCTGTGCGCGGCTGATATTCGGTGGTTTTAATGATCACTTTGCTGAAGAGAACTGTTTCCATCCTAATCAGTAGTTGTATAGAATCTGTTGTATGAACTGTGATTTAGTGATACTTAGACAACTTACAGACAACACTATAACACAACGTTAATTTGGATTTCTTTTACAACTTGCCCAAATCTTTAGCCGGGAGAAAAAAATTATTTAGTAATTGTTCAATTTAACGAAATAAGATTATTATTTTCATTTACAAATTAGTTAAATACTAAACCACTGAATAACACAGCGAACGCCACAAAATTAACACAACTATACGAGAGCTGCACTCGCTAGACTCTATTTCTGTAATAGCTTTGAGTATAATGGCCGTCTGTAGCAGTTGGTTGTTGCGTGATGCGCTCAGACTATAGCAGCAGCACGTGTTTGTGGTGATAAAGGAATGGACAGGGTAAATTTACCTGGAACATGGCAGTACACGGAATATTAGAAGAAGAGGAAGAACACTAAGGAATCATTGATGTGGCAGTGCCATAAAATGAACGATGAGCGACATGAAGCTTATCTGCCATTAGAACACGCCCACGACGACAACCCAGCTAAGTGACCCTTCTCTTTGTCTAGCGCAATTTCTCAAAAAATGTTATCATCAATGTAGGCACTACCGTTCATTAGAAACCGTGTGTTGTTTGACAATTTTTCTAACACGCTGTCATAAAACAACTGGCAATGAATAAAACAGAACACACTGTTTGCCATTGCAGAAACTGATAAAATCAAAAACTACACAGTGATCCTTTTACTAACAATTATCTTGCGAAATTCCTAGTTTAGTTGTATGTGTGACAATGTGAGTGATTATTGCGTGTACTGTGACTGTAAGTTCACCGTGTAATCCAAAACGACGTAAGCAATATCGTTTGGAGACTTTCGCCAACACTACAATTCTGTCCAAGTTTTATTTATTACTAATTTCAAAACTGTCAGTACGTGGGAAAGAAACAGTATTTTACTGTGTACTTGAAATTTAGTTATAGCACGGTGTTGGACAGTTCGTGGCTCATGGTAGCATTTTTGCGTAAATCGGTACTACTAAATCACAAAACCCCCAAAAGTCGCGTTGTAGCCTTTACACCGTTCTAACGTACATTTTGTATACAAATTTGAGTAAACTTATTCCAAAACATCTTCAACTTTCGTAGGCCTCTCATCCTCAGTTGCATGTAATATTACGGTATATTGATAATTTTTACTTTTTGGACCGTGTGACTACAAATGAATGAAACATAATTTTCGTGCCATACACGTTTCGCCTTTATTTTCTGGAAGTAATCTTCAGTGGCGGGTTTCGTCGACGATTTTCTACATATTATGTTTCTGTTCCATTTTTGGTGCCGTTCCTCTTCTTGTAATTACCCCATTTCACAGCATTAGGAACTCAACACTCGTTTTGATGCAGTTTAGTTCCTAGTGCTGTGAAATTTGGCCAAAAAAGGCACTATAATGGAACAAAAACATGATACGTAGAAAATCTTCCACGAATACCTTTACATTTTTTCAGGTACCACTAGTTATCATAAGCCCACAGAAAGCACAACGTACGTCGCAGAGAGGAACTGCGACTGACTATTCAGATCCAATGTCGCTGACCAGACCACCTTTCTGTTGACATTAGTCCTCCAAATGTAATAAGATGTAATTAGGCCAATTGGAAAACATATGAAAGGTATCATGCACTATTGTTTTCACACAGAGAACAACAATGTGACTTTGGAGAAATCTAGGCTACGAAATATCAACTATCTGCCCAGAGCGACAAAAAAGGCTTTGAGCCTGCAAGACATGATTTTACTAAAGGCTTCAGAATATTAGAAAAACAATATTTAGTTTACTTTGGTCGCTGAATGTAAAGTAAACTACTTTCACAAGCTCTACATACAGCTAAAGTGTTATAGTGCCCTTTCTCTCTCCCCTGTCCGCTTCCCTGCTCACTGAAATTTTAGTTGTGGTGACATTGATTTGTAGTGTAGCTTGATGTGAGACGCCGAAGTCAACGAATATGAATGGTTAATAAAGGTTGTGGCTAGAGGCTGGTACGTAGCATAGACTGATGTCTAAGTTGGCGCCATATTTAACAGTTCGCCGTCTTCACCACTTTTCTCTCGGTTATAGAAACGTAAGCCAATAAGTACTTTCAGAAAACCTGTGTTACATAAAAGACAAGTTTCCGACATGTATTTTGCCCCATATGAATTTAAATACCGCACATAAATATTACTAAAAATGGAATGAGGACCGCTACGTAATTTTTATCTATGGTGTCGTTTACATAATCATGTGCATCCACCGCATGTGTGACCTCCCCACTATATTTGTTTCTGCGTGAAATTTTGCCCAACTTTACCTTCCACTCGATAACAGTCCACGTATTACCAAAACTGTGTCCCCACAAACTGTTGTCCAACTTAAACTCGTGCGCTAACCTTTGACTAAACAGAACCCAATTTGAACTGAACTGTAACTAATCTGAATGCAGCTTGTCTGTATATTAAATACTCAACCGAAGTAAAACCATTATCTGGACGTAATCAAAATTTTCACTTACCTCGAGTTCTGACAACATCGTTTCAAATTTCTCGAAAGCTCAACAGCGTGAATGCTGAGGCTAAGCTAGATCTCTATTTCTAAATACATATTCAAACTGTTGCCTGTGGTAATGCGTGATGATAAACAGTGGAATGGGGAGACTAACTATTCCAATGAATAGATATTCCAAGATAAAGATTTTAGAATTAAGTATTTGTTCAAAAAACGTCGCGTGATAACATTGGTCTGAACAATGATATGCTTAACAAAGTGAACAATGATTTTAAAAGGGTACAATGTTAACAGAGAATTTCTATAAAAACCAAACAGCTTAATTAGTTGATATCTTAATGCAGGACTCATGGAAGTGGGATGGTCTTTCTCACAGCTCTGAGCAAGTGAACTAGCTTACAATAATCATTCCTAGCAGGCAGTGCTACAGTCTTACCTTACACTTCTTCTCCTCAAAAATAATTACGTTATCTAAAATTTATATCCTCTTCCCCTTCAATCTATACATCATATTCATCCTCGCTGTCCTTTACAATAAATCCTTCTTCGTCTTCGGCGTGGTCTGAGGCGCCTCGTCACGGTTCGTGCGGCTCCCCCCGTCGGAGGTTCGAGTCCTCCCTCGGGCATGAGCGCTCGTATTGTCCTTACCGTATGTTAGTTTAATTAGTGTGTAAGCCTAGCGACCGATGACCTCAGAGGTTTGGCCCCATAGAAACTTCACGAATTTCCAACAATTTCTTCATCTAACAGATACAATGGCTTGTCAACACAGTACTACTGAATACCTCCATCACGTACCACACTCCATCTAACGCCTAATTTACACGACATAGGCGACTGCGCATGCGCGCCGCGCGTTTGCGCAACTCGTCGGTGAAACTAAACACTTTCGGCGTGTTCCAACTTTGGCGGCACTAGCTGCATGGGTTTTGAGGTTATGTATGTTCGTAGAATGTAGACAAATTGAAATATGAAGTGGGGAACGGAGAATAATGTTCGCTTTTTGGATATCTATGCCTTGCATAGGTGTTTTTGAGATGTCAATGATGCTGATTACAAAAATAAGCAACATATTGCTGCTCCTGAGACCGTCACGTGAAATCCGAACATAGTTTGACAATATCTCAGCTACAGGGCAAAATTTATTGAATTAGGAGCACATATACAACTGAATTAAGAAAAATACAAGCAAACGTAGTTCTAGCTGTAGAAATGCTCTTATCTACAAGAAGAAATCAAGAAGCTACGTTCTTTATTCAATATTCATCAACTTAAAACGTCGCAGCAGTGCACCCCATTCACATATGTTTGAATTTTGAAATACTGCCACTGTACAGATCTATCTTCAAGAGAGTATTTTGCAAGCCATTCTCTTATTAATGCGGCCTGTTTCGAATAATTACTGCTGTTGATGTTGATGATTATTACTGTTAATAATTATTGGTGTTAATGAAAAAGCACCATCACCAACTAAAACCGCATCTTATAGCACGCCGAGTGTTCTCGATTGTAATACATGTAATGTGATATGTAATTTCAGTTCTGGCGACAGTGCTTCATGCATTACAATATCTTTATTCCTTATAGCATAATGAACTCTAAATTAGAAGAAACTTTAAAAGTTCTGGTGACATTCTAAGATAATTAAAAGAACTACTTGGGTCTTCCATTACAAATTATTTCAGCAAGGATGCTGAGCAACCGAGCTGGCGTCTTTTCCTCATCCAGTCACGAATCGAAACACGTTTCTTATTTTTTTCCTCATGCAGCGATATCAACAAGCTTTAACTCCATCACAATTCGTCCTACGTGCAACTGCCAAAACTTTCGTTTCAGACGCTACTTAGGAACCCACAAAACGACGAAACTGAAGTGTATACTGGTTTCGCCGTGTCTACAGTCAAATATGAAACCATTTGCGTGCCACTCATTCCACGCAACGAGCGAAGCAACTCAGTGTCGTCGTGTAAACTAGGATTTAAAACGTTATCAGACTGCGTAGAGGCAAAGACTGTTTAATAATAATGTAACTTGCTCTCCCTCTGACGTGCACATCGATGACATACAAAAATAAAAATGGCATGACCACCTACTACATGTAAAGCAAGTAAACGTAAGAGTTACTGGCATTGGTGTACAGGTACAGCTGCCCATGCATCTTCAACATGATACCACAGTTCATCAAGAGTAGTGACTGGCATATTCTGACGAGCCAGTTGCTCAGCCACCATTGACCAGACGTTTTCAGTTGGTGAGAGATCTTGAGAATGTGCTGGCCAGGGCAGCAGTCGAACATTTTCTGTAACCAGAAAGGCCCGTACAGGACCTGCAACACGCGGTCGTGCATTATCCTGCTGAAATATAGGGTTTCGCAGGGATCGAATAAAGGGTAGAGCCACGGGTCGTAACACATCAAAAATGTAACGTCCACTGTTCAAAGTGCCGTCAATACGAACAAGAGGTGAACGAGACGTGTAACCAATGGCACCCCATACCATCACGTCTGGTGATACGCCAGTATGGCGATGACGAATACACGCGTCCAATGTGCGTTCACCGCGATGTCGCCAAACAAGGATGCGACCATCATGATACTGTAAACAGAACCTGGCTTCATCCGAAAAATGACGTTTTTCCATTCGTGCACCCAGGTTCGTCGTTGAGTACACAATCGCAGGCGCTCCTGTCTCTGATTCAGCGTCAAGGGTAACCGCAACCATGGTTTCCGAGCTGATAGTCCATGCTGCTGCTAACGTCGTCGAACTGTTCGTGCAGATGGTTGCATCTGTTGACTCAGGGATCGAGACGTGGCTGCACAATCCGTTACAGCCGTGCGTATAAGATGACTGTCATCTCAACTGCTAGTGATAGGAGGCCTTTGGGATCCACCACGGCGTTCCGTATTACCCCCCTGAACCCACCGATTCCATATCTCGACCAACGGGAGCAGCAATGTCGCGATACGATAAACCGCAATCGCGATAGGCTACAATCCGACCTTTATCAAAGTCGGAAAAGTGATGGTACGCATTTCTCCTCCTTACACGAGGCATCACAACAACGAATCACCAGGCAACGCCGGTCAACCGCTGTTTGTGTATGAGAAATCGGTTGGAAACTTTCCTCATTTCAGCACTTTGTAAGTGTCGCCACCGGAGCCAACCCTGTGTGAATGCTCTGAAAAGCTAATTATTTGCATATCACAGCATCTTCTTCCTGTCGGTTAAATTTCGCGTCTGTAGCACGTCATCTTCGTGGTGTAGCAATTTTAATGGCCAGTAGTGTAGTTATTATTGCAAATATTTACACATAGACTTTTACCAGAAAATTAACGACTGGAGCTCATATGGGCAACTGCGCAGCCTCTACATTTCGCGAACATGGCCGAGAAGGCACACGCAGTGGACACGCTGCGGTGAGCGTGAGCACACACTTACAGGAAGTGCCGGGGGCAGCGCCTGTGAATGTCCTCCAGATCGACGAGTCCCGGCAGACATGTTTGACCTTACCGCGTGGGAACAGAACAGACACATGTGGGCCCGTGACGCACTGAGCTGATGCTCCGCTCCGACCACGGGCAGTCTGAAAAATCTATTGAACAGTCCGCTTGCTGTCATAAGTTTATGGTATGACTGGGAAAACCATACTCACTTTCGAATGGGCTCAAGATTTCCTGATACACGAAACAACCCGATGCGACATCCAGTGCTGCTCGAACAATCACGTGACATTTGGCATTTGGCCGCGAGGTCTGGGGCGCCATGTCACGGATTGCGCGGCCCCTCCCGCCCAACGTTCGAGTCTACCATCGGGAATGGGTGTGTGTGTTGTTCTTAGCGCAAGTTAGTTTGGGATTAGGGACCGATGACTTCAGCAGCTTTGTCCCTTAGGAACTCAAACACATTTGAACATTTTTTTGGTTCGCGTGGTGCTAGTGCTTGCAATACGCGAGGAGCTACAAACTAGTCAAGAAACGCTTAGGCTCTGCTTGCAATCTGTCGATTTCCACGACGGGAAATGATTTTAAGCTCTACCATTGTACAAACTCCTGTTGTATTTGAACAAATTTGCAGTATGAATTCTCGTACTGTATTATATGAAAGGAAATATGAACATTTATGGTGGTTTTTATGTAAAGCTAACAGTCAGATGCGAAGCTACAGTCTTTCGGAATATAATACTTCACTCTGAACTGACTTCAAATGGTTCAAATGGCTCTAAGCAGTATGGGACTTAACATCTGAGATCATCAGTCCCCTAGACTTAGAACTACTTAAACCTAACTAACCTAAGGACATCACACACATCTATGCCTGAGGCAGGATTCGAACCTGCGACCATAGCAGCAGCGCTGTTCCGGACTGAAGCACCTAGAACCGCTCGGCCACAGAGGCCGGCTGAACTCACTTCACTATTATATTTGGTTGTTAAAACAATAATGATTTACCAATGGAATATTAATGAGCATTTAGATCCCTGTTATCAGAAATGTATTAAGTTATTTAAGGAATGATGCATTCAAGTAGCAATGAACTACATTCTGTTTCAACTAAAAAGTTACAAATGTATGTGTCTTTCTCGTCTGAAGCTAACATTCATGTATTCCACGTATGAAGTGGTCAAACAGCATTTAATCTGTATAATCTGTGTAAACATACATTAGCGCAAGTCATTTCAGATGAGAATAGCTGGAGGTTTTACCGAAACTTTCTCATCTGAAATAGATAGAAATAGGCCAATACTAACCAACATGTCTGTATAATACAAATTATTCTTAACCGCGCTCATTGTGTTACATTTTCTTTTTTTTCTCTTTTTCTTTCACATTTATATTGTATTAATTACACTCCTGGAAATGGAAAAAAGAACACATTGACACCGGTGTGTCAGACCCACCATACTTGCTCCGGACACTGCGAGAGGGCTGTACAAGCAATGATTACACGCACGGCACAGCGGACACACCAGGAACCGCGGTGTTGGCCGTCGAATGGCGCTAGCTGCGCAGCATTTGTGCACCGCGGCCGTCAGTGTCAGCCAGTTTGCCGTGGCATACGGAGCTCCATCGCAATCTTTAACACTGGTAGCATGCCGCGACAGCGTGAACGTGAACCGTATGTGCAGTTGACGGACTTTGAGCGAGGGCGTATAGTGGGCATGCGGGAGGCCGGGTGGACGTACCGCCGAATTGCTCAACACGTGGGGCGTGAGGTCTCCACAGTACATCGATGTTGTCGCCAGTGGTCGGCAGAAGGTGCACGTGCCCGTCGACCTGGGACCGGACCGCAGCGACGCACGGATGCACGCCAAGACCGTAGGATCCTACACAGTGCCGTAGGGGACTGCACCGCCACTTTCCAGCAAATTAGGGACACTGTTGCTCCTGGGGTATCGGCGAGGACCATTCGCAACCGTCTCCATGAAGCTGGGCTACGGTCCCGCACACCGTTAGGCCGTCTTCCGCTCACGCCCCAACATCATTCAGCCCGCCTCCAGTGGTGTCGCGACAGGCGTGAATGGAGGGACGAATGGAGACGTGTCGTCTTCAGCGATGAGAGTCGCTTCTGCCTTGGTACCAATGATGGTCGTATGCGTGTTTGGCGCCGTGCAGGTGAGCGCCACAATCAGGACTGCATACGACTGAGGCACACAGGACCAACACCCGGCATCATGGTGTGGGGAGCGATCTCCTACACTGGCCGTACACCTCTGGTGATCGTCGAGGGGACACTGAATAGTACACGGTACATCCAAACCGTCATCGAACCCATCGTTCTACCATTCCTAGACCGGCAAGGGAACTTAGTGTTCCAATAGGACAATGCACGTCCGCATGTATCCTGTGACACCCAACGTGCTCTAGAAGGTGTAAGTCAACTACCCTGGTCAGCAAGATCTCCGGATCTGTCCCCCATTGAGCATGTTTGGGACTGGATGAAGCGTCGTCTCACGCGGTCTGCACGTCCAGCACGAACGCTGGTCCAACTGAGGCGCCAGGTGGAAATGGCATGGCAAGCCGTTCCACAGGAGTACATCCAGCATCTCTACCATCGTCTCCATGGAAGAATAACAGCCTGCATTGCTGCGAAAGGTGGATATACACTGTACTAGTGCCGACATTGTGCATGCTCTGTTGCCTGTGTCTATGTGCCTGTGGTTCTGTCAGTGTGATCATGTGATGTATCTGACCCCAGGAATGTGTCAATAAAGTTTCCCCTTCCTGGTACAATGAATTCACGGTGTTCTTATTTCAATTTCCAGGAGTGTATATTACAACTAGGTAGTAACAAATTATATAGAACCATTTTAACAATTGTTAAGCATTCAATTCACTGTAACCTCAGAGAAATCTCTATATATTATGTTCTTTATATTTTATAAAAAAGCATTAAACAATAAGAAGTCTTTGCCATTAGATTCAGAAACATGCAACCCACCTTACATTTCAAGGCGGTGGGTTAGTCTGTGCTGTTAATAAAATAAATAAATAAATAAATAGTGTTGACAAACTGGAATAAACGTACCAGCTTTTAATCAGCTTGAAAGGAAGATGGTAACATTCGGATGAAACAAGGGAGAATGTTAACAAAAAACCTAATAAATAAATAAATCATATTACACTGACTGTAATTCTCCATTTTCCTGTCCTTTATCCCGTACCTTCTGCATTCGGCATGTTAATTATTGGATTTGGTAACGTTAGCAGCAGACGGTGGATGGATGCACTTCCTGTCACAGCCCCTCTTCCCTCCAGGACGGACCATGTTTATCCCATTTGTCTGCGTGTAGTGTTAACCCCAAGCAGGTTCAGCAAGGTGAGACGGTGTTGCAGACTTAACGTTGTTCGTTGCTTTGAAGTCCGTGCCGCCATCTTGGACGGCCCTAAACATTTGCAAACGATTGTTTACGATTACTTCTTAGTCTTAATTATTGTGAGTGGACATATAGTTTCAACATTTTATATAACAACCACATAAAATACCAGTTTACAAAATCTTCGCCAACAGTGTCTTTAATTTTAAATGAATCACTTGGATAGTCAAAACAACAACAAAAAATTACAAAAAATATAATTTCTCAACAGAAGCCAAATGCAAACGTCACTGGCAAATAATTAAATTCCACGATGATTGAGCAAACCCCAAACAATAAATGTAAAAATTATGAAAAATATTAAAAGCAGAGAATGAATTTACACTACTACTGTCAATGTAAATAAAAGCAGAGAGCCAAATAAAATTACACAATTACATTATACAAAATAACCAACACATAGGTAGTTCATCTCTAGTTAATGGAAGTCACGGCCCTGCTGAATTACACACTTCTCAGTAACAAGAATTACTGTGATACCTGACGTATGTGGTACAGTATCTTACCCAGATGCGTGCACATCAGCGTGATAAACACAATTTGATTAACTGAGTAACCTTACATAAACCGGAAATTCAGTTGAAACCTTTTGTTGAAAAACAGGAACGGCTGATCAGTCAAATTAACATTTGACAGCAGTGTAAGTTAACATAGTCAAATTCAGACAGAGCAATTTCAATTACACGCTACACAGTACTATCGTCTGCGTCCTGTAAATACAATACCTTCCGCACAGCAGACTTACACGTGCGCCGAATCCTCTAGAGAGCTGTATGCCAATCAGATTCACACGCAGTTGGAAGACATATCCCAGATCAGACACTCCAGTAAGTGAACAGAACGGACTGCTTTAGTGGAACCGCAACCCATTTGCTGTACTTCGGTTCATCGAACAGCACGCTCTCCAAACATGTCTGACAATGCTTGCCCACTCACGGCACTCTGCCTTATAGTGGAAAAGCGTCCTTCGCGGCGGTACCCAGCGTTCTTCTTGGCAATACTTAGGGCTCTGTTCTTCCCTCATGGTCTCCGGACGACGCTGGTGTCGTGGCGCTCTCGCTGGCATATACCATACATAGTCCAGTCACATTAATGTTACCATATGTCAGATGCCTGATAACCACTTTTTGGAACGGGGACCTGTGTGAGACGTCCAGGAAGAGCGTCTGTGAGGTTCTGAAAGATATTGACAGTGATGTGGAGTCGTGCCGACTGCAGTACCGTGGTCATGTGGCTAGGTTTATCGGTTGAGGATCCACGGCACGAACAGCCCGATGACGAGGGCCCACATGATTCTCTATTTGATTCAAATCCGGGGAATTTCGTGGCCAGGGTACCACGTTAAATTTACCCCAATGCCCTTCGAAAAACACACGTACACCGCGAGTTGTGTGACACTTTGCATTGTCTTTCTAATAGATACTACCGTGCCGAACAAAAACAAATAGCATGTAGGAGTGGACGTGATCCCCAGCGATAGATGCATACTTGTGTTGATCCATTGTACCTTCCAGAATGACAGTATCATCCAGGGAATGCCACTAAAACATTCCCTAAGCCATAATGCTCCCTTCTCCAGCCTGGACCCTTCCGATGAATGTTAGAGGACCGTACACACCAAAGGCCACATGTCTGATGAAGAAAAAAATGTGATTCTTCTGAAAAAGCCACCTAGTTGACATGTATTGGATTGCAAATTCCAGCCTTTGTCGCTGCTGAACTGCAATCAGAAAGGGTGCATGAACTAAGCGCCTGCTGTGGAGACTCACACGCGCCAACGTTCGCTGAATGGTCACTCACATTCATCTGGCCAGCCAGTTGCTCAACAGTGTCACGTCTTTTTCCCAAATCCATATCCACAGCCGTCATATGTGGCCCGTGGTGGACCACAGTTCTCTTGGCCCCGGTGTTGATTAGCGCCACTTTGACAAGCACAGTATACTATACAAACTTAGCCATTTCGGAAATACTTTCAGCCTGGGCCCGAAAGCCGATGGTCATACCGTTTTTGACATAACACAAATCCACATAAAACGATTTTAAAATATTATACATGGATTCATTGCAAATACAAGTTACTCGTTTCCTATGGAAGTTTGAATTCGATTTCATCTTTCATGTACATATAGCAGCAGCGCGGAGAAATGGATAGGGAATGATGGTTGTTGGTTGGTTGGTTGACAGGCGAGGGAGGGGGGCGGGGCGGAGGCAAGGGACCAAGCAAGGAAGGCATCAATCAATAACTAATTGAATTCAGCTGCTGCTGAGACTGAATTGGGTTGGAGGTGTGGCGAAGGTGAAAAGTTGTATGAGTTTTATGTGACCCATTGTTTGGGAGGAGAAGGGGGCGGGGTGACTCTCAATCTGAAAATTAAATGCCCAAATGGAGTAGAGAGGAGAGGCGGAGAGAGGGAGCCTGGTCAGGATTGGTAGAGGGAGGTGATTAAATTTTGTTGAGAGTTGATATGGAGAATGTGCATGTAACGTAAGTTTAGTGGAATCTTCTGGCATAATAATTTTGCCTGAAGATCGGAAGAAAGAAGATAGGGTGGCTGGTAGAAAGGTTACCGAAAACTTAGTAGATCCTATTAACTTTTCAAGTATGGATCGACTGACATGCAGCAATTTTTAAAGAACACCATGTTCGCAGTTGAGCATTGAAATTATTTACTTCAAAATTGTAATTTCGTCATTTTGGCCATTATCAAGTGCTACTACAAAAGGTTGTTCGTCAGCAAAAGTCAGACATTAAAATCCTCCGACATGTATACACTTCAAGTTCTCACGATAACATGTGTACATGTCAGGGGATTTTAAAGTCTGACATGTGCTGAAACAAAATCTTTTGCAATATCACTTGACAACGGCCCAAAAAGCTTAAATTGCAATGGTGTAATAAGTAATTCCTGTAGTCAACAGCGAACATAATGTCCTTTAAAAAACTTAGAAAATCTGTAGAGGTTCCATATGGGAGAGGGAAATTTTGTAATCTGGTGGAAAATTTGCCTGACGGAAGAAAGTGGGCCAGGTATGCGACGTGGAGTACATTGTGGTCGAGAATTTATGGGTGTTAATAATCTTTTGAAGGAACCACAGTCCAGGCGACACTTGCTCTACGACTTGAACTGAAGAGCCAAAGAAACCGGTTAAGGTGCCTATGGTGCAGGGTCCCCGCGGACACGCAGAAGCAGGGCAACATGTCTGAAGTAGCGCTGGAGGGAATTGACACCATGAATCCTGCAGGGCTGTCCATAAGTCCGTAAGAGTACAAGGGAGTGGAGATCTCTTCTAACCAGCACGTTGCAAGGCATCCCAGATATGCTCAATAATTTTCATGTCTGAAGAGTTTGGTGCCCATTGGATGTGTTTAAACACAGATGAATATTCCTGGAGCCACTCTGTAGCAGTTCCTGACGTGTGGTGTGTCGCATTATCCTCCTGTAACATGAACTGATGCAGTTGATCAGACGGGATGCTTACGCACGTGTCGTATCTAGACATATCAGGCGTCCCATTTCACTCCAACTGCACACGCCCCATACCATTACAGAGCCTCCACCAGCTTGAACAGTCCCCTGCTGGTACGCAAGGTCCTTGGATTCGTGAGGTTGTCTCCACACCCGTACACGTCCATCCGCTCGACAAAATTTTAAACGAGACTCGTCCCATTAGGCAACATGTTTCCAGTCATCAACAGTCCAATGGCGGTGTTGACGGGCCGAGGTGAGCGTAAAGCTTTGTGTCGTGCCCTCGTCAGCAGTACACGAGTGGACCTTCGGCTCCGAAAGCCCATATCGATTATTTTTCGTTGAATGGTTCGTACGCTGACACTTGTTGATGGGCAAGCACTGAACTCCACAGCAATCTGCGGAAGGATTGCACTTCTGTCAAGTTGAACGATTCTCTTCAGTCCTCGTTGGTTCCGTTCTTGCAGGATCCTTTTCCGGCCGCAGTTGTGTCGGAGATTTGATGTTTTACCGGATTTCTGATATTTACGGTACACTCCGGTCAATCCCCACTTTGTCGCTACCTCGTAGATGCTGTGTGCCATCGCTCGTGTGCCAACAATAACACCACGTTCCAAATCACTTAAGTCTTTATAGCCTGCCACTGTAGCAGCAGTAGCCGATCTAAAAACTGTGCCAGACACTTGTTATCTTAAATAGGCGTAGCCGAGCGCATCGCCGTATTCTGACTGTTTGCATATCACTATATTTGAATACGCATGCCTATACCAGCTTTCTTTGGCGCGGGGACCTGGTGTGACAAAAGAGGCGAGAAAAAATGTTGCAGATATACTTGAGCTAAAATCTTTTACTGAAGTATTCTGTTAAATGAAGTGGGAGGGGGGGAGGGTGGAGGAAAAGAAAGGGAAGGAACTATAGATATCAGATGCATCGGAATTGAGTGGCGACGAGCGAAAATCTGTGCTGGACCGGGACTCGAAACCAGGATCTCCCGCTTACTAGGCTCCGTCTGGACACAGTGTATATCTCAAATGCTCAGACTACTTTGGGAGGCTCCCTGCCGTCTCAGATTCCCAGCTAGCACCACCTGTCATCGGTCTCCGTCCATGATCTCCATCAAGTTAATTTTAGATTCTCGCCGGAGGTCTAACGAAATGGGTAACCGCTCTGAAGATTATGGATTCAATGCCCATCGAGACGAATGAATTGTAATAGTGACCACAGAAGGCTTGCTCACTAATTTCTCCCCCTTCACCTTCAATTTACATAATATGTATCACAGCTGCGGATTTCGCGTGTTTCGAGAGAACAGACATCACGCATGCATACAGTTTTATTGAAGTGTTTACAGAGAAACTAAGGTCAATAACAGGACATTGTCGCTTGAACGAAATTATCCCTCACCACAATGAATGAAGAGGACATTTGTCCCTCTGGTCCCTCAACCTCCATCGATCGCACAGCCAAGACTCCCTGGCGACGGTGAATCGACAACTTGTACGACGTGAGTCGCATTAATACATAATGAGACACACTCGCGGAAGCGAGCCAAGGGACATTAAAATAACCGGTACCAAGTACAATCGCCAGGGCGTTGCCCTGCGACTCAAAAGCAATCGATGTAAAGGAGGTCATAAGGGACAAGTTTCCTTATATCACGAACCGCGTGCCGGATCTGGTTCACAGCGACGAACCGAACGAGGCGGGGCAATAACTACATGAGTGGACTCGCAGTGGGAAGAAGCTGAGTCGAAATTTCATATCCCTGTCCGACTAGTTTGATTTAGATTTATCTTGGCTTTCTTAAGTCACGTTAGGCGCATACTAGGATGGTACCTTCAAAAATTTAAATGTCTGCTTCGCAACTCATCAGTGTCCAACTGAGCTGGAGCGCCTTTTCCAACAATCTTGACGTCAACGGGACGTTACAAAAAAAAATTACCTTCCTTCCTTCTTTCATTCTGCCTTTCTTTCCTTTAAATAAAAACACATACCAAATTGGGTTTCCGCCATAGCTGACATATTCGCCCCTAAAAAAATCAGCAACTTTATTGATATTTAAAATAATTCTCATTTATTTTCCAGTCCCAGATGCACATTTTTAATTACGTCCATTCTCTGATCGCTCTATATCACCTTCAGATCTAAAACGAAGCTGCATCAGTAACCAATCTTGCCTGTTCAGCATCTCATATCACAGTGGTCTTCAATACGCTTCAGGAGCGTATTGGTTTAGATAAGACGCAGAGATGAGTCTTATTCTCCCTCGCGTTAAATTCTCTCACCCTTCCCTAGTTTACCATGAGCGTTTTGTTTTGTTTATTTAGCCTGTAATCAGACATCCTTTCACTGTTGGTTTATTTTCTCGGCTCACAGCAAGTCTGAGACAAAAGTCTGCTTGCACATTGGTTGCAGTAATTTTAATTTCTTGACGTTAAACACGTCAAAATATTCCTCAAATATTCTTTATTCAAACGTATTTGATTCAAGACCATTGATGAAATTTTAAATTAATAAAACGAAACACTTATTGTAATATAAAGACGGTATTTTTAATGGTTGCGAAGGTGGACAATAAACGTAACTTTAAAGCAATTACGGACACTATTGCCATATAACTAATTATTTAACTGCCTTTCTCTGTGGAAGAGTAATAGAGTGCACATGGGAACACATTTTTCTACATTGAAGCCCCCTATCTGAAAAAAGTCTACGTCACTTAGGCAATTTCTCAGTTCAATAACATTAGAACTTGAGGTATTAATACAAAACTGTGATGGGCGTAAATCCAAAGAATCAATAAGCGAAGCATAGACAGTCCTATCGTCTATCTTATACTCATTGATGTCATTATTTTTGTTGTCTTCAGTCCGTAAACTGATTTGATGCAGCTCTCCGAGCTAGTCTAACCTACGCAAGCCTCTTCATCTCTGAATAATTACTGTAACTTACATCATTATGAACCTGCTTACTGTATTCATCTCTTGGACTTCCTCTACGATTTTTACACCCTACACTTCCCTCCAAACTGATGAGCCCATGATATCTCGGAATGCGTCCCGATAACTGATCCCTTTCTTTTCTTAGGTTGTGCCACACATTTCTTTTCTCCCCAGTTCTAATCAGCACCTTCTAATCAGGTAGGTGATCTACCCATATAATCTTCAGCATTCTTCTGTAGCACAATATTTAAAAAGATTTTGTTCTCATCTTGTCCAAAATGTTTATCGTTCATGCTGCACTTTCATCCATAGCTATACTCCATGCATTTACTTCCAGGTGCTCTATAAATACGTAATAATTGATGATTTTTTTACAGAACACCTGATGATGACAATATGCCGAAATGGGCTCATAGTGAGTGATTTATAAAATAAAAATCATTTTAAAAACCGATAGCTACTTTCTGTGATGCACAAGAGATTATACACCTGCATGGGCGCTTCTTTGTGATAGTTCAAACGTATAAGCAAGGCGGTGTTGTAGTCTCGGCTCCCATCTGGCCGTTTGGACGTCGATAGAAACTCGCGTGAAACATGTGTAGATGCATGCAATACAATCATTGCATTCAGCTCGTTTTCCCTTCTGCTATCCTGAATTTAGTGTGCTTTAGTGAGTTTAGTAAGGGGTGAAAACATCGTTTTTAATGTGTTTGAATATTACTTTAGTCAGCAGTTTCTCAAAATGAGTCATTGTAAAAATGATGCTATAGTAAGTGTTTTACTAAATCTTTCCACTCAACGGCCATTCAGTGAAAGATTAGAACTTACCAAAAACCTACTAGGGCTGTTGACGAAATATCGATATAGCGATGCATCGAAATATAACCAAGAAATTTTCGATATGTGTTGGGGAAATTCCCCACCCTGATGTATCGATTTGTCGATATCAAAATGGCAATCCCAAGTGCCGATATTTTTATTTAGTATTATATTTTTCACACTTTTTCGTAATTATTTGAAATTGTAGTAGAACTTCAATTTCACTCTGTGAAGGAGTTCTACTTCTTTTAGAACTTTCATCACGTCCAGTCTTTCTCTGACTGTGTGAAGCAAGTATAGGTGACAGAAAAGAAGAAGTCCGATTGCATTGAGGGGTGAAGGTGTGAATGGAATAACATGAGTTCGTATGTTAAGAAATAGCACACCAGTAGCGATGAAAAACAATTTTAATGCAACTAGTGTGCTACTTCTTCACATCGGCATTCTTCAAAACCAGTTGTTGAAAATTATGATCATAATTCTAAATTACAAAATTGGTACTTGAGGGTGGAGACGTGTGAGGGGAAATGTTGACGTAATCGGCGGTCGGTGCTACCAACAGAAACTACAAAGATTAGCTTCACCACGTAAGTTTGCTCCATCAGTGCGAATAACGGGCTATTCCGCCATGTAGTCAATGACAAATTAATAAAATGAAGAGGTTAACTTGAATGAAATATTGCATGACGGTGCGCCATGTGCACAGTTCAAAAATGGTTCAAATGGCTGTAAGCACTATGGGACTTAACATCTCAGGTCATCAGTCCCCTAAACTTAAAACTACTTAAACTAACTAACCTAAGGACATCACATACATCCATGCCGGAGGCAGGATTCGAACCTGCAACCGTAGCAGGTCTTTGGTTCCGGACCGTGTGCACAGATGTTAATTAACAACACAACAGTCGACCAAAAATGTATTGTAATACAAACTTTCCATCTGCACAAAGTCCCATTATTAACTTACAAATTTTCAAGGTAAGTGTTTTTCTTGCAATTCTTGCTATAGGGGCGACAGGCAGGCTGCTTGCTAGCTTGTTGACGTACAAAATATTTAATAATAAATCAGTACTTAAATATACAAATCTAAAACTGGCAGTATACTTACAATGTGCAGACGATATTTTTGTAGGCCTGTATGTTGCTCGGAAGAAACACAATCTCCGTGGAGCAATAAAAATTGTTGTTATTCGGGCCTTAATAATCTACACACTGCAATTTCAAGGCAACAAAAGTCAGAATCTAATATTCATGGCCTTGGCGCATTTTGTTAAAGTAGGGTTGATTTGCAGTAAGATGAACGGAAACGTACAAGCGTTTTAAAGCACAATGAAGCAGTTGAAACACAACCAGGAAATACTTACGAGATTGACAGCAGCCTTGTGCTGTTAGGATAGGGTGCCCAAATTATTTTCGGTGAAAACCGGGACACATTCACCAGGGTGCCAATGGACACCTCATTCCACATGTACCCAGGTTTCTTAATTTTAAATATTAATGTATTGTTGATACATTTTGTTAACCCGATTATTATAACTAATAAGAGGATACAAAAGATTGATGTAATCTAGATTATCTCTATAATTAATGAAATTCAATAAACGTATACAGTAATAAAGAAATGTATTACGATTTTACAAAATTCTACAGCCATTCAACTTTTAATCAATTGATATTAAGAAGAGCTTTAATATTACTGAGCACTTGTACATGGAATTGACTGTCCTAGGAGAAAAGGGTATTTTTCGCTGCCTCCAGCCTTCTTGATCATGTCTTTGTTCTTTGAGACACAGTGATAAAACTCGGCACAATCCATTTTGTAGTTGTACAGGATCTGCAGGATCGCTTCAAGAGAGTCCACCTCCATTCTGTTTCTTTCATCAGTCCACTGGACATTCATCAACGAAAATATTCTTTCCACATTGGCATTATGGGCTGGGATTGCAATAAATACCTTGCAATTATTACCAACTCAGAGTAATGCTGAAGACAGTCACAGCTTTTAAAAAAACTCACCCACTTCTCATGGTATTCCAATGGTGCTTTTTTTTTCATCATTCTACTTGTGAAGACTTTCTTCGACAAAATTTGTCAATATGCCGAGCTGATCAAAGAGAATGGAATCATCGATTTCAATCTCTTTACTCTTCAAATAAGAATCTGTCTCTTCAACTCTTTCCCGTTTTGGCACTCTTCAGTAACATCCAATCAAACATCGGCGATGAGGGTAAATATGAGGCGCTCCATTTGCTGAGATATTCTACACAAGTGTCATAAAACTTGTTAACTTCTTCTCTAAAACTCCTTTCCGCTGCTTATGATACTTCTGCCCTTTTAAGGACAGATTTAACATTAAAATAAATGAACTGCTGTTCTCTTCTCTTAGCAACAGTTTCCAGAGTATTTTTCAAAACATCATTTACCTCTATTACACTTTTCATGCTTCCCTCAATTTCCTTTATCCCATGATGCAAAGTGCTAAGCTGACTGTGAATGAACCATAAGTAGGCTTCACAAAAGGGTTACTGAAAAACTGAACCAATATTTTGGGGGCTTTGTCTTCATCTAGGAAAAAATCTTTTAACGGTTCAAACAGGAGGATTACTCTTACAACTGCTGGAAACAGTGATAACCAGCGAGTTTTCGAGTGACACATTAAATTCATATATTCAGTTCCCACATAATCATAGAACTCCTTAAGCCTCTGTTCTAACAGTATTTATGTAAAAGCGTGAGTATACCTTCATGACGATAGTTTCAACATCACAGCTTAAACCGTCAGCAGATGTCTGTACGCCATTGTGTAAAATATGTGCAGGGCATCCTATGCCTTCAATTTTTTCATGCAATGTTGCCTTTAATTTGGTAAATGCGTTGTATTTGCCTTTTCTTTTTAAACCACCAAAGTTTGTGTTGGTGTTGTCTCCATAAAATGCCACACATTTATTTTTCTCAAGATCAAATATTTCGATAGCATTCATACAAAATCTTGAAATTTCTTCAGATGTTTCATTAGGTAGGGAACTCACCTTCAAAAGTTTGGTCTGAATTCCCTGATTAATATCGAAAAACTGAACAACAAACGGAAATATTTTAGTGGTCTTATGATTGCTGTTATCAATGGATGTCCCGTAGAAAGAAGACTTTTTATGTATTCAAGGCTTTCCTTTACAATCTGGGGAGGAATAACTCCATTCACTAAGGCTGACACTTTAGTTCTTGCTGAACTAAACTTTTTTGCAATGGAAGAATCCTCAAACATAATGCTGTTAAGCTTATTAGTACAATCACTAGATCCACAAGTTTGGTGATGTTTTACCGTGTGGTAGGCTAGTGTAAGTTCGGCTGCTCGAACTTTCGTCTCTTCACTTGACTGATGTTACACAAAATAATTTTGTAGAGTTTTACTACAGCTCGGTGCACTGTATGTGTTAATGTGTTTCTTTGACCTGATGTGATCAACTGTGTCGGAACGTCGACCATGACTTATACTAATAAAACAGTTACATGCGGGAACACTCTGCTTCGTAATCAAAACGACCTTTCTTAATGAAATTCCATTCCTTTGAATAACAGTCACTAAACTTGTAGGCACGTTTCGGCATTGCGTTTCACAGTACTGCAGCAATAATACTACCAACATGAGAAAAAACTATTGCAGTTTGTCTGACAAAACATCAACTACTACACTGTTCTGACAATACGTGTGTGAGTAAGTGGCGCGACAATCGGACAGTTTCATAGCTCTGTTACAATAATACAACTTACTATTTATTGGCCAAAGTACCGCTCAAAGTAAATTATTGCCTGAGTGTATCAATACTGATACTGTGATTACTAGAATGGGACAATGGAGGTTTTAGACAAATAAGCTAAAATATATTAATTTCTTGTGTTGTATTTCCTTTAATATAGCGAAATCCCAAAGATTTGAGAAAGTTCCACGAAATGTATTTAAAAACTGAATTCCGGGACTTTTGAGCGTCCCGAAACAAATTTTCGGGACACCGGAACACAGGGATGAAAACCGGGACAATCCCGGTTTTCCGGGACGTTTGGACATCCTATGTTAGGACAACAAGAATTATCGTTTCGAGGACACGGGGAAAGCTGCGACTCCAACAATCGACGAAACTATGTGACGTTGACTCTTTTGTTAGCTCATGTTGATGAGAAAATGAGAACCCAATTTCTGCAGGCTCCAGATTTTTTCCTCTCAGCCAAAATTATTTAATTCAACGCGTGCTTGCCGAAATAAAAACTCAGGTGAAAGAAGCGATATCCGTTGCTGGTTTACTAGGCGAAACAGTGGATGTCACAAATCTTTCGCATTTATCGATTGTATTTAAATATATCCAAAAGGGAGAAATTCGTCACAGTTTTGTAGGATTTAGTGATCGGCAGAGGCGACAGATCGTCTTGAAGAGTTTGAGTGCAAAAATAAGTTGGTCGCGTAGACCTACGACGGGACGGTCATTGTGGCTGGACTTGTGCAAGGAAAAGTTAGAGAAGTAACTGTTCATGCCATATTTGTGCGCTGTTGACTTTGATTTTATCACAGGCATTAATTATCGCGTATGAGTGTATTTAAAATGTTTTCTGATAATCTTAGTGGTTTTGAAACATTTTATGTCCATTCCTCGAAAAGAACAATCCTATTAGATACAATATTGAAGACGAGGTTTCGAAACGTGTATCAACAAAACGGAGATATTCAAGCCGCATGGTACAAACTGCTGCAGGTGTTAGTACTGAACTTTAAGATATGTATACATTTTGAAAAATCCACAAAACTGGGACCCACACCATTAATGAAGTACATGCATTTCTCATGATGTTACGAAATTTTCAATTCAGCTTCGTTTTGTATCTGCTGAAGAACTGTTTCCGCTGACAGACATTACATTTAACACTGTGTTACTGAGGACTTCTGCAAGAAGAACCGCAGAGCAGAGTTCCAATAAGAGATAAAACCATGGTCGGTGGCTCGTTGGCTCATGCTTTACCTTCATTTTCGGGATACGCCCTTCCTTAACCTATCTCTCCTTCCTTAAGCCGTAGGGTCAGTACTGCCTCACATATTCCTACATTCTTCCGGCATCCAAACTGATCTTCGACAAGCTCGGCTTCTACCAGTTTTTCCATTCTTCTTTAAAGAATTCGTGCTAGTATTTTTCAGCCATGACTTATTAAACTTCTGTAATATTCACAACTGTCAGCAACCTCTTTCTTCGGAATTGTAATTGTTTATTCCTCTTGAAGTCTGACGGTATTTAACCTATCTCATACATCTGCCTCACAAGATAGAAGAGTTCTGTCATGGCTGGCTCTCGCTGGGGCTATCAGTAGTTCTGACGGAATGTTGTCTACACGCGGGCCTTGTTCCGACTTCAGTCTTTCAGCACTCTGTCAAATTCTTCTCGCAGTATTGTATCTCCCATCTCAATTTCTATAATATTGCTTTCAAGTTCAACTCCCTTGTATAGACCCTCTACATATTCCTTCCACCTTTCTGCTTTCCCTTCTTTGTTTAGGACTGTTTTTCCATCTGAGCTGTTGATATTCATACAGCTGCTTCTCTTTTCTCCAAAGACTCATTTTCCAGTAGACAGTATTTATCTTTCCCATAGAGATATATTCTTCCAAATTCTTACATGTATCCTCTAGGCACTCCTGTTCAGGCACTTTACACTTCATGTCAATCTCGTTTTTGAGACATTCCTGTTCCCTTCCTCCTGCTTGCTTTGCTGCACTTTTGTATTTTCTCCTTACATCAATTAAATTCAATATCTCCTTTGTTATCCACTTATTTCTGCTAGGCCTTGACTATTTACCTTTTTGGTCCTCTACTGCCTTCACTATTTCATCTCTCAACGCTACCCATTCGTCTTCTACTGCTTTCCTTTCCCCTGGTCTTGTCAACTGCTGCCTTATGCTCCCTCTGAAACTCTCAACAACCTGTGATTATCCATGTTCCATCTCCTTAATTTCGTACATTTTTGCAATTTCTTCGGTTTTAATCTACATTTCATAAGCAATAAATTGTGGTCAGACTCCACATCTGCCCGTGTAAATATATTACAATTTAAAATCTAGTTCTGAGGTCTCTGTTTTGATTACGAAGCAGAGTGTTCCCGTTCTATATAGTCAATCTGAAACCTTCTGGTGTATTAGGTCTCTTCCACATGTAGCCCTACAACCTTCCTTCATGATTTTTAGCGATTGTTAAATTATCCCCTGTGCCCAAATTCTACTAGACGGCTCTCATTCTTTTCCCCAGTCCGTATTCATCTACTATCTTTCCTTCTTTTCCTTCTCCTAGTAGCGAATTCCAGTTCCCCATCACAATTAAAATTTTGGCTCCATTAACTATCTTCTTCATCTACGGAGCTGAAGGGCGTATGGAGTTGTAGTACTGTGGTGGGTCTGGGGTTCGTGATAATTTTGGCTCATTGATACGGCAACTGAGAAAGATGTTACTTAATTCATTATAAAAGCTGGCAGAAGATCTGTAGTAATAAGTTAACTGTGCTGTTGTAGCGGCGACCAATAATGACGAGAGCTAAATAGTTTTCGAACGTTTAGAAGAGGTGCAATATATTTCTAATTATTATGAACCAGTACGTCTCCGTCCTTTGTGTCTTAGAACGTAATTTCTGCATCCCATATGTGAATACGTGTGTTCCCATTATTATAACAATACTTCTCCATGTAACCATAGTCAAATGAGACATAATTGGATTTGTTATTATAAAGTGTAGATTGCTCTCGTAACTTGTAGTTCCATTACTTTCTCTATGAACTCATCAGAATCTATAGCCGGATAAATAAAAAGCGTATGCTGTAGTGTATTTGTAAAAGAATGAAGGTCTAGGTTTTTATACGACCCAGTATTACATCATCACCGACCATCACGCGCCTGAGACGTTTGCAGTTAGAGCCAAATATACACTCCTGGAAATTGAAATAAGAACACCGTGAATTCATTGTCCCAGGAAGGGGAAACTTTATTGACACATTCCTGGGGTCAGATACATCACATGATCACACTGACAGAACCACAGGCACATAGACACAGGCAACAGAGCATGCACAATGTCGGCACTAGTACAGTGTATATCCACCTTTCGCAGCAATGCAGGCTGCTATTCTCCCATGGAGACGATCGTAGAGATGCTGGATGTAGTCCTGTGGAACGGCTTGCCATGCCATTTCCACCTGGCGCCTCAGTTGGACCAGCGTTCGTGCTGGACCTGCAGACCGCGTGAGACGACGCTTCATCCAGTCCCAAACATGCTCAATGGGGGACAGATCCGGAGATCTTGCTGGCCACGGAAGTTGACTTACACCTTCTAGAGCACGTTGGGTGGCACGGGATACATGCGGACGTGCATTGTCCTGTTGGAACAGCAAGTTCCTTTGCCGGTCTAGGAATGGTAGAACGATGGGTTCGATGACGGTTTGGATGTACCGTGTACTATTCAGTGTCCCCTCGACGATCACCAGAGGTGTACGGCCAGTGTAGGAGATCGCTCCCCACACTATGATGCCGGGTGTTGGCCCTGTGTGCCTCGGTCGTATGCAGTCCTGATTGTGGCGCTCCCCTGCACGGCGCCAAACACGCATACGACCATCATTGGCACCAAGGCAGAAGCGACTCTCATCGCTGAAGACGACACGTCTCCAGTCGTCCCTCCATTCACGCCTGTCGCGACACCACTGGAGGTGGGCTGCACGATGTTGGTGCGTGAGCGGAAGACGGCCTAACGGTGTGCAGGACCGTAGCGCAGCTTCATGGAGACGGTTGCGAATGGTCCTCGCCGATACCCCAGGAGCAACAGTGTCCCTAATTTGCTGGGAAGTGGCGGTGCGGTCCCCTACGGCACTGCGTAGGATCCTATGGTCTTGGAGTGCATCCGTGCGTCGCTGCGGTCCGGTCCCAGGTCGACGGGCACGTGCACCTTCCGCCGACCACTGGCGACAACATCGATGTACTGTGGAGACCTCACGCCCCACGTGTTGAGCAATTCGGCGGTACGTCCACCCGGCCTCCCGCATTCCCACTATACGCCCTCGCTCAAAGTCCGTCAACTGCACATACGGTTCACGTCCACGCTGTCGCGGCATGCTAACAGTGTTAAAGACTGCGATGGAGCTCCGTATGCCACGGCAAACTGGCTGACACTGACGGTGGCGGTGCACAAATGCTGCGCAGCTAGCCCCATTCGACGGCCAACACCGCGGTTCCTGGTGTGTCCGCTGTGCCGTGCGTGTGATCATTTCTTGTACAGCCCTCTCGCAGTGTCCGGAGCAAGTATGGTCGGTCTGACACACCGGTGTCAATGTGTTCTTTTTTCCATTTCCAGGAGTGTAAGTAGAAGACAGCGTCATAGGTGACATGTATATCTATCACTTCTTACGAGGTAGACCTACCACGGAAGACCTATGACTATTTATGTTATCATTTCTGAACCACAAGTATGAATCACCCTTGAAGAGCAGTTGCTACCCAGTTTGAATGGTTACAGAGACATTCGTGAAGTCAGAGACACTGTGAACGTACACATTAAAATCAACTCCATGCAATGTACTTAGAATATTTGCAAGAGAAGAGCAGTCTTTTGTCGTATCTGTTTGTCCGATACTTTGTAATAATGAGTTTATCAAAACCAGCCGTCTTATTATAGTGTGCTAAGGCCTTATAGACGTCATGCAACAATGCTGTGAACACATGGCCCAAAACACCATGAAAAGAATTGCAACGAAGCATGTTCGAAGTTCATCCTCGAAGCAGTTCCACGACAAACTGATTAGATATACACAAGGCAAGATTCCAGCGAAGACGTCCAAAATCTAGAATCTTGGTTGGTAAATTCAGGTTCACACTCTTAGAATGTAACAGTTCTGTGTAGCTTTGACCCACGGCGGCGTGTAGACTGGTTATTAATACTTTGAAAATAAGTCAGATCTTAACGTTAACACACTTTTACTGTGATTGGTTGTGGTAAACTCACAAGTTTTTTATTGAAATTTATTTTGAGTTCTTTTTTTATGAATTTTCTGTTTGAAGCAAAGGAAGACTGTACGATTTGATTTGAAGAAAACATCCACATGGTTTTCGTTTGAGCAACTGGAAATCTGGAGATTTTTGACTGCCGTACGAGAGCTACGAGGAAGACTGTTTTATTGAACTTGTTGACTTCACCAGTAGTTCTGCACTTGGGTACGATTCGAAATGCTCCAGTAGCTTACGACAGAGCTGGGAAAATCTCATTCTCTGCTCTTGCTTCCGATAGCTCCTTCATCTAGTAACTTCTAATAACGCTATATGACCAATTTTCAATCGAACTGTTTTTTTTAAATCACTGATAAACATTGTATAGGCCAGAAAAATTGCGACTCCACGTAGTTTTCTATTTTTTACGTAAAAAGGAGAAAGATTTCTTTATTTCAAAGAACGTAAATTTAGAAAATTTTCAACCGAACTGTTTCCTTTACATCACTGATAAACATTATATAGGGCAGAAAAAATGCGACACCACGTAGTTTTAAATTTTTTACGTAAAAAGAAGAAAGTTTTCTTTTCTTCAAAGAACGTAAATTGAGAAAATGTTTTCAGAGGTTATGGAGGTTAATGCCGTCTTTTGCGACAGTAATAAAAATCTTATTAAGAGAGAGCACGTTCCGCTTTATTTTAAAGCGTCTTCAGTGGTCACTGTAACAAAATAGTTTTTCTTACAATTTTGTTCACCACGAACATGAACATTTCTCACGCTTAATCTTATTACTGTAAATAGCATAAAATTATTATGGTTACTCACGATTTTTTTCTTACGTCGTGCTTAAGGTTTTTCTACACTTATATAGTAGATTTTCGCACACAGCACATTCACTGACTTTAAATATATTCTTGTTTTTATGTTGTGTAGGTCCACTGCCGCTCACCATTTTTTTTACTTTGTTTCGATATTGAATGATGCATTCGTCTTTTTTTGTGGTAGTGTGTCTGTTATTGCCCTGCGCGTGTGTGTGTTCGTATGTGTGTGTGTGTGTGTGTGTGTGTGTGTGTGTGTGTGTGTGTGTGTGTGTGTGTGTGTGTGTAAAGGTGGCTACTGTGTCATAATTTCTGTGTGTGTATGCTTCACTAAGTTACATGAGGGCTGATCTAGGATGGCTACGTTGCCTGGTTTATGATATTATTTTTGAGATGTGTAGGGAATTGTTCTTTATCTACCATACATGTTTCATTAATTTATGTAACGTTTGGTTTATTACGTGTTTCTTTTCTATTATTCTCGTTTGGATTTGGAAGTTCGCTTTTAAGGTTAGAAGATGATTCTTGTTTCTGAGTGAGGCTATTTTCATGAGTTTTTCAGAGAGACGTCGCTTTAATTACACAAAAATATTTTTAGAGAGCCGCAAAGGATGACACAAATTTTCTAAGTAGTGGGCTCTCTATTCCCCGTCCTGTGCAGCCAGCCAGACTTGAAGAGGCTCTACACATACATACAAATCAGGCAACACAGTTACCACGTGCTGGTCGAGATTATTTGGCAGCTGACCCGCACCTGTCGACTAGCTGAAACGGTAAACACAAGGTTATTTTAACCGAATATAATCCTCTTCATTATGTCGAGCACTGTAGTTCTTGGTTTGAGAACAGTTTTGTATTGTTTAAAACAGAGCATCTTTCCGTAATTAAAACTTTCAGGAGCGTCGACTATAAGGGAAGTGAAACGCACAACGAATTTCATGGCAAGCTGTGTGTCCGTCGCTCTATGACGGAATAGCTTAGTAAATTGCGACGTTACGAGGTCTTTAAATGCACACTGCGCGAGACAATTGCAGCGATAGCACGTCTTTGCTTGCGCCAAGTCCTTCTTGCGTGTCTGAGATAGTGCTGTGACGACTTCCTTGCTCTCGCTGGTCGTTGCCCCCAGCTCCAAGAACAGCAGTCTTCAAATGGTTCAAGTGACTCTAAGCACTATGGGACTTAATATTTGAGGTCATCAGTCCCCTTGACTTAGAACTACGTAAGCCTAACTAACCCAAGGACATCACACACATCCATGCCCGAGGCAGGATTCGAACCTGCGACCGTAGGAGCAGCGCAGTTACGGACTGAAGCGCCTAGAACCGCTCGACCACAGCGGCCGGCTACAGCAATCTCTGGTGGAAATGGTATATCGTTACTCGAATGTGTGCCAAATAGTATACTAACTTAAAAGTTTTCTGGATGTAGTGTCTGGATGTAGTTTCCCGTTGTTGAAGCGCATTGCCTCCACCCCTCCCAAATGCTGGGGACATCGGTCCCCTCCACACAGCCAGATAAGCTACAGCCTCTTCTGGCTCCTCTCGCATGGAAAGGTTCTATTGGGACTCTACCTTCGACAGTCTCTCCCCACGGTCCTCAGCAAATGTCTGAAGGAGCCACTGGCTGCTGGTCGAAGGGCTTCGCGGTCTTCCTCAGACCATGAGGCTACTTAAGAGGAGCCCTCCCAGCAAGTCCCTAAAGACTGGCGAGAGGCCAAACAAGCAACGAAGGTCTGTTTGTAAATGTGAGATTTTGGTGGTCCCCGCATCACCATTCCCTAACAGTTCTGCATCCGAGGATGAGGTGGAGATTTTGGCATCCCCTGAGGACCTAGATCGCACTGACTCCTCAGGCGCAATGGCACTGGTTGCGAGCACACACGCAGTGGCGGCAGCTGACCATGAGGTGTAATCTGCCTCCTTGGTCCCGTCATGCATTCCCAGACTACAGGAAGCCTCATCCACCAGTGGACTAGCGGCGGATTTTTCTCCCACCTGAGTGAGTTATGACAACTCCCAAGTGTTACATCTGCTTTTTTCGTTGCCCCTCAGGAAACCTGGTGTCCCTTCTTGGCTATTGGGGATATTACAAAAACCTTATTGACTATGACAGACTGTCAGGCGGAGTTTGTATCTATGTCTTTCCCTCTGTCTGTCGTGAACCTGTGCCCCTTCAGACATCTTTAGAAGCTGTGGCTGTCGGGGTGAGGATAACATAGGAAATTACCTTCTGTAACATTTACCTCGCTGGAGATAGTGAAGTGCCACACTGTGTATTTGCTGCACTAATATCCCAACTGCTGCAACCTTTTCTACTTCTGCATGATTTTAATGGTCATAACCCTTTGTGGGGTGGAACAAGATTACTGGCCATGGTAGAGACATTGATTATCTACTATCTCAACTCGATTTTTGCTCCTCAATACAGGTGCCCCCACCCAATTCAGGGTGGCACATGGCACATACTCCGCCACTGATCTCCCGGTTTGCAGTCCTGGCCTTCTGACATCTATCCACTGGAGAGCTCACAACGACTTGTGTAGTAGTGACCTCTTTTCACTCCTCCCTACTCCAGCGTCATTCGCCTGGATGCTTGCCCAGTTGGACTTTTACCAAGGCTAACTCTGATGCTTTCATCTCAGCTATCACCAATGAATTTCTGATTGGCAACATCGATGTGGTGATCCACACCATCACTACCACCATTGTAACCGCAGCTGACTCTTCAGTCCCTCGATCCTCATGTTGCCCCCATCAGAAGTCGGTAGCTTGGTGGTCGTCGGATATCGCTGCATCATAAGCGCCATCAGTCCCTGAAGCACTTCATTGTCTTCAAATGGCTCCACACCCAGGTCTGTCAGCTCATCAAACGACAGAAGAAGGAGTGCAAGCTCCTCAAATGTATGGTGAGCTGGCGGTTGTGTTGGCTCATTGAGTCTCTGGGCCTTCTGGCTCCATACTAGGGCAGTTTTCGGCAATGTTGCTCCACCAATGACAGCTTGGTCTACCTGAAGTCTGCCATCCGAATGGCCTTTTCCTGGCGTCAACAGTTCATTCCTTTCTTATCAGACGTGACGAAAGCCTACGATACCACTTGGCGATACAACACCCTCGCTACTCTGCATGAGTGCGGTCTGTGGGACCCGCTACCGATTTTTATATGGAACTTTTTGTCACTCCACACTTTCAGAGTTCGAGTCTATGCTTCACACAGTTCACCGCATAGCCAATAGAATGGGATCCAGCAGGGCTGTGTCCTGAGCGTCCGACTGTTTTTAATTGCCATTAATGGTCTTGCACTGACGGCGGGGTCCTCTGTATTCCCCTTCTATATGCTGGCAGATTTTTTTCTGCTCCTCTTCTATTAATTTGGTTGAATGTCGAGTGTACGGAGCCACACGAAACGTGCAGTCATGGTCCCTCATTCACGGCTTTCAGTTTTCAGCTGCCAAGTCTTGCATCATGCAATCTGTCATCGATGTATTGTCCATTCCCATCCACAGCTTTACCTCAATGACCAACTACGTAATGTAGAGGTGACTTACCGCTTTTTGAGACTGGTCCTCGATGCTCACTTAACTTCCCCATCTCCATCAGCTTAACTTCCCCATCAGCTTAAGGAAACGTGCTGGCGGCATCTTGATATTATTCGATGCCTGAGCCCCATTGACTGGTGTGCTGATCGCCCTACACTGCTGCAGCTATACCTCTGTGCTGTCCCGTCTTGACTATGGGAGCCTCGTATATGGTTCAGCATTGCTCGCCTCGTTGTGACTGTTGGAACCTATACACCACTGTGGAGTTCGGCTTGCAACAGGAGCATCCAGAACGAGCCCAGTGAACACCCTCCTCGTAGAAGCTGACGTTCCTCCATTGCGGATTAGGCGACACCAACTACTTGCAAATTATACCGCCCACGTTCATAGTTCCCCTCAACATCGAATTTACTGTCTCCTTTTCCCTAACACGACGATCCATCTCCCACAACAATGGCCCAGATCAAGGATTCCAATTGCTATCCGTGTCCATTTTCTTCTTACTGCATTCAACACATTCCCTCTACCACCTTTCCTGCAGGTCCACTCACGTATGCCTCCATGGTCCATGCATCGCCACAGCTTTGTCTGGACCTATCGCAGGGTCCACAATGCTCAATTCCACCTAATGCCCTCTCTATTCTCAGCGAGTTCCAGAGCTCAGAAATAATCTACATCGATGACTCGATAGTCGATGATAATTTTGGCTTAGCTTACGCTCCCTCTGACCATATTGGACAGCACTCCTTGCTAAATGGCTGCACTGCTTTCACTTCAGAGTTAGTAGCCTTCTCTCGCTCTCTTGGGCGTATCCACTCCTGTGCAGTTGAGTCCTTAGCCATCTATAGTGACTTCTTACGCAGCCTAGAAGCTATGGACCATTGCCGCCATCCTTTGGTAGAGACTATCTAGGAGTCTCTTTATGCCCTCGGTAGCAGTGGACGTTCAGTGTCCTTCGTTTGGACCCCAGGACATGTCGGGATCCCAGGCAATGAACTGCTGAAAGACTGACCAAACAAGCTAACGGTAAACCAACTCTGGAGATCAGACCACCGGAGACTGATCTCTGATCAGTCTTATGTAGCAAAGTTTTAGGGATCTGGGATACTGAATGGCCCACACACAGTAACCAAGGTGACAACGAATGTGTGGTGGTCATCCATGCAAACCACTCGCAGGGATTCCGTTGTACTTTGCCAGCTTTGCTTCGGCTACACTTGGCTGACTCATGGTCACCTCCTCAGTCACGAGGACCTGTCTCGCTGTGGTTCTCCCTTAACTTTCGTTCACATCTTGTTGGACTGCCCAATTTTAGCCGTTTTGCGGAGGGGTTTTAACCTTCCCGGTACTCTGCCTACGGTGTTGGGCGACAATGCCTCAATGGCTGATTTTGTTCTATTCGTGAGTAGGTTTTACTACACGATCTAAGGGTGAGCGTCTGGCCTTCTCTCTCAGGCCTTCACTCCCTCTCCATTTTCATTCTTGTTCGCCTTGGTGTTCGTCTTTTCCCTGTCTGTGTTCCTCTACCATTGTCTTTTAGGCTGGAGATTGTAGTGTGCTGGAGGGTGGCTGGCCCATATTTTTTTTTCCTCTTGCGATCAGCCAGCCCCAACTATCTGCTATATTCTTTTAATATCTTCTACCGCTTTCTTCCTTTTAGAGCACGTTCTCCCCTTTCGTCTTGCCTCTTTCGTTTTGTCTTTCAGTGGGGTTCCCTATTCGTTTTCCGCCTTTTTTTACGTTCCAGACTCTTTTGGGGAATGGTTTTACCCTACGACCTGTTTGAATGTCAAAAAAAGGGCTAATGGCCCTGTAGTTTGGTCCCTTTCTCTCCAACCCAACCAACCAACCAAGTTGGCGAAAAACAGATCACAAATGGATACACTGAAAGAATTTAAATGAAATAAATTGAATAATGTTCCCACTCATGAATAATTAGAAGTAATTAAAATCGACAGTCTGCCTAAGGATCGGCTGATGAAAGAAACCTCTGACAGGATTTCACATAAAATATCTGCTTTTGTAGCTAAGAAAATACACAAGATATGCAGGTGAAAGTATCCTGGCTGGAAGTCGCCGAATGACAGACTTCGCTACTACCAGTTTTTAGTTTCATAAGAGTGCATGTAAGTTATGATTTCGATGTTAAAGCCTTGGAATAATTCCCTGTTTTTATTCGAATTAAGAGTAGGATAAACAAATAATGCGCTCTGACTATTGTTAATGATAAATTGGTAGTGAGCGAACTTTAATAGTGCAAAGGAGTACACACTCAGGTGACAAAAGTCATGGGAATGTGATATGACGGATACAGACGGGGGTAGTATCGCGTACACGAGGTATAAAAGGGCAGACAGTGCATTGGCGTAGTTGTCAATTGTTCTCTGGTGGTTCATGTGAAAATGTTTCCGATGTAACTATGGCCGCACGACGTGAATCAACAGACTTTGAATGCGGGTTGGTAATTGGAGCTGGATGCATGGGAGATTCCATTTCGGAAATCGTTAGGGAATTCAATATTCAGAGGTCCACAGCGTCAAGAGTGTGCCGAGAATACCAAATTTCAGGCATTACTTCTCACAACGGACAACGCAGTGGCTGACGGTCTCCACTTAACGATCGAGAGCAACGACGTTTGCATAGACTTATCAGTGTTAACAGATAAGCAACATAGCGTTAAATAAGTCCAGAAATCAGTGTGTAACGCACGAAGAACGTATCGGTTAGGACAGGGCGGCGAAAGTTGGCGATAGTGGGCTAAGGTAGCAGATGACCGATGACGACATCGCCTGCAGCCCCTCTACTGGGCTCGTGACTACATCGGTTGGATCTTAGATGAGTGGAAAACCGTGGCCTGGTCAGATGACGCTTCATTCCATTCGGTTAAGAGCTGATGGTAAGGGTAGAATGTGGTGCAGACTTCACGATGCTATGGACGCAAGTTGTCAATAAGACAAAGTGTGAGCTGATGGTGGCTCCATAATGATGCGGGCTCTGTTTACATGGAATGGACAGGGTCCTCTGGCCCAACTGAAGCGATCGTTGACTGGAAACTGTTATGTTCGGCTACGTGGATACCATTTGGAGCCATCTTCGACTTCATGTTCCCAAACAGCGATGGAGCTTTTATCGATGACAATGCGCCATATCACCGGCCCACAATTGTTCACGATTGTTTTGAAGAACATTCTGGACAATTCGAGAGAATGACTTGCTCACCCAGATCACATGACAAAAATAGCATTTATGGGACTTAATCGAGAGGTCAGTTCGTGCACAAAATCCTGCATTGGCAACACTTTCACAGTTATGAATGCCTATACCTTCACAAGCTGCGACATGGTCGCGAATTGAACAGTGACCGAAAATAGAAAAATTTTCTTTACTTCACGTCTATTTCCAAAAATTTGTTGTGTCATCAGACTACAGGTTTCGCGATACAAAATTGTTAAACTGGAAAATACGGAAATAAAACGTGGCTAGAACAAAAGGGCTATATTACATATGGAGTACGGGATGATCGCATTCGAAAAATGATTTCCTTGTTCTTACATTCATAATTTCTCTGGCGTTTTTCATGTATATCGATATGTGGTCCATCTGAAATTCTCCTAGAGCGTTGTTGGGAGATTTCCAAATTCATAGTTCCTTGTGTGGTTTCCAGATTTGCGTTGAAATGATTTTGAGGCCAAAATTCGTGCAGAAGTTTATCAGGTTCTCTTCATTCTTGTTCTTCTCTTGCATCCTCTTGTGGACTGTGTGTTTTCCTGTTGTTTCTCAGTTTTCTTTCCCTGCCTGATTTGGCATTAAAACCTCATAATAACACTTTACCGTGCTTTGTGGGAATTTTGTAGGTAGTCTCTCCCAAAGTTTCCCAGAATTATTCTGTCATCTGCGGGTTTTTCTTGTTGTAGTTATTTGTGAGGACATATGCACTGAGTAGTGTGAGGGGTCGTTTCCAGGTCATATTGTGAGTGTTGATTTTTTTTTTTTTTTTTTGCTTATTTTGAAGTGGAATTTATTACTGAATTTAGTATCGACTGGTGTACTACAAAGCCTACTCCGACGAGTTTGAGGTTTCTTCCTGAAACGGTTATGGCTGGTTTCCTCTTGCACATTCCGTTGTTTTCCAAGTGAAAACGGTTCTCATCTGAGATTCGTGGTTCCAGTATAGTCAGAATTTTGATACTGAATTTATCCATGGCGTCTGTCAGTTGTTTCCATTTACCTGGTTTTAGTAGTAACTCCGTGTTGAGTGTTCCCATGTAAAATATTCTCTCAATCTTGAGGGTTTTTGAGAAGCTCGGACTCTTCATGAGATGTCTGATCCTTCGGTATCTAGTGATCAGGTCTGTTATCCAGTCGAACTGACTGTGGTATAGGGAAGTGGTTTCTTTCCTATTGTTCTGTCATGATTATTGTTTTGTGTTGAGATTTTGGTGGTGAAATCTCAAAGGATCTCGCTTTATTTCGACTGGGGTTTTGAGTTCCAGAGGACTCAATCACAGCTGAGGTCAAAGAGCTAACATACGCTGACCGGAGTACTGGCGGCTACCCTACCACACAAACGTGGCTGCATTTTGGAGTTCCACCTGTAGCCCTAGACAGATGCCACCATCCTGAGTCACATGGACCTAGATTTTTTAATTATTTTTTTAACGACGTTGCTACTCCTCCATCCCCCTCCCTCCCTCCCCCCATCGCTGCTCATCCCTTGCAAGGTGAGGCCCAGAGCTTGGGACCGGCAGTATGAGAGTATTATGATTATAAATTAACATTATATTTCAGTATAAATTTCTTATTTCTTATTACTGCTACAAATGGATTTTCCGTCTTTTTTGGATACTAGAGTCCTGATTTGTCTCAGATTATACTACAGTGTTTGTAGTTGCACCACTGATTTACATTCATAACTCAATTATTTTCGTTTTGTCAGTATCAGCACATAGAATTCTATACCATTAAGTTATTACTTAAAATATGTAACTTACAGATTTAAGCTACGCAATCACCTACTGCAAACTGTTAATGTGTTTTGTTAAAAAATATTGTTATTTTTATTTGCTAACTGCCAAATGCAATACCCATTTTTTTAAAAAAAATATAGAGGCAGGAGAAGTGACGCACAAGTACCTCTTGATACTTGAAGCTTAATCTGAGATACAAATATTCTAACTAATAATGGGCAAAGATAACGAATACTAACTGCTAATGTTCTCGATTAAACTGTATACAGCAAATAATACTTAGACTTTAGTTAAGTAGTTAGTTGGATAGTTAATAAAAATTGGATAGCTAAAAAATAGTAGTATATCATGTGGTACAAAGAAATCCTGATGGAAATTTGTGAGTAATTAATGATACTACGTCAACAAATGTTTTATATCATCAAGCTGAGGTGTAGTTTGTAATGGAATAGATATTAGTATTTAAAATAATGTACCTTATCATTAGCTTGTCTTATTATTTGGACAGAACTCCCCAACAAAATAGCTAGAATTGATATTAATAGGGGACGTAGATAACTATAATTGTAGCATTGAATGTAAAAAAAATGTTATCGTTATTAACCTTACTTGTTTCCATACGTTCAACAATAATATGATTAGCTGCTCAATGATGTAAAATGCCTCAAAAGTATGGAGATAATTGCAAGTAGAAATTGGTTCCCTTTTTTTTGTAAATTGTTTACATATTAAAGACCATTCATTTAAAAACTTGCGGTGTGTACAATGTAAACAAATTAAAGGTTCCTGCTGTTGTTTAACTTAATTCTATTGTACTGTTATATATGTAAATGTGCACGACATATATACTGGAGGCCTGTGAAGTAACCTCCTGATTTTGCGTGAAACTAATATACGCAGAATGTTAATAACTGCATCACTTCTGCTGCTGAGAAATCAGTACAACTGCCTGATAGCGATTCTAGCTATTTATTTCTGCAGTGTTTTGCATTTTAATTTACTATTCGGTCTCGGAATTTCTAATCCTACCGTACTCGAGGAAGCGACATAAAAGTTCTTTATGAGAAAGAAATACAGTAAGCCACCTTCCGCGTGCACTTGCACAGCGGACGTGTACTCGGCTGCAGTGCGTCATACAGCCCGACGGCGCGGTTCGGCAATGCCGGAACCCCCACGCGAATACCTGCTGCCTATTGGTGTGTCGTAACAGCCACCTCGTATGTGGGTCACGTATGGTCGGCTCGGCAGACTCCAAGGGCCCCATGATTCTGACCGTGGCCCTCCTATCGGAACACAGCACCGGCATACTTCCGCAAACGATTAAGGTCGCACTCAGGTAGTAATATGTCTGTGAAAGTACGTGGTTTTGATATCGTAGAAGCTACGATTACGTCACCTTTATACGTCATGAGTGATAAATATGTGTGAATCTCTTGTCTGTAAACTGCTCATGTCCCGTAGCAAATAACTGCCTCTCGCGTTGACGTTGCTGGTACGGCCTAGGATACTGCAACACACGACTGAAGGAGGCATCATTGCATCTATGTGCATACTCTGCAAACCACTGTGAAGTGCTTGGCAAAGTGTACTTTGAATTGTATCAGTTATTAAGGCTTCTATGTAAAGGCCTCAATACACGCTGTAGTTAATGAAATATGCGAGTGATACATATGGGGTAGTTGTAGTACATTCTTGATTGATCAATTAAAGCTGGTTCTTGAAAACTTTGTAACTAGGCTTTCTCTGAGTACTTTAAGTCTAATTGTCTGCTAGCTCACTATCTTGAGAATCTCTGTGACTCTCTCTCACCGGTCAAACTAACCTGTGATCATTCGTGCTGCTTTTCACTGTATAGTTCAATATCCCCTGTCGGTCCTGTCTGGTATGAGTACCACACACTTGAGAAATATTAAAGGATAGGTCGTACATGTGATCTGTAAGCAATCTCCAACGTAGATGGATTATATGTCCTTACTATTCTATCAATAAACCAAAGTCTGGCATCTGCTTTACCTACAACTTAGCCAATGTGATAGTTCCATTTCGTGTCCCTACAAAATGTCTCATCCGGGTAACTGTATGAGTTGACCTATTCCATTAGTGACTCGTTGTATTTGTAATCGTAGGATATGTTTTTTCTTGTTTTATTTTGTGACGTTCACAATGTTACATTTCTGAACATTCAAAGCAAACTGCCAATCTTCGCACCACTTTGGAGCGTTATCATAATCCCATTGCATACTTGTTCAACTATTTTTAGACAGCGCTTCATTACAGATAATGGCATCACCCGCGAAAAATCTGAGGTTACGATTGATATTATTTACACTAACTCCGTTAACATGAGAACTATGTAACATGCGGCACTCAAGTAAAGCCCCAGATAGTGGACTGATAGAAGTGAACTCTTCGTTCACAATCTTTATGCCCCATTGTCTGTACACCTTGTCCATATCACCTCCTTATACTGTGTAAATAATTCATTGTCGAGAATCTAGGTCAGGCCCCAGTAACTGCAATAGCCCTTTTTCTCCAAAGCTACTGTTTACAGTGATAAATTTCCTCCAGTTAATATGATTTAGGTTTTCCGTGATTTCCCCAAAATCGTTTCAGTAGTGACGTCGTCTAGACGCAGCGTTTCGACGGGTCTTCTACTCGTCGTCATAAAGTGGAGACTTTGCCTGAAGATAACGAGTGGAAAGCTCGTCGAAACGTTGCGACGAGATGATACCACGGCTCGGCTGGTAGCCCGAGAAATTTTCATCTATGAAATTCTCCGACAAATCCTGCATTCCCATAAGAACTCCATGGAATTTACCACTGTTTATACCTTATGACCGGTAGTCAAAAATTGATCTCTACTCGTTATACGGACTTACAGTTAGATATTTCGTGTGTGACACAGCACGATGAAGTGCCTCGAAAGCCGAACGAATGTCAGTCTGTAGCGTATCTCCAATCTAGGTGCTCTTACTATCTTCGAGATTAGCTATTACTCTCACCAAATGGCCCGCCGGAATCTGAGAACACTGAGATCGCGTTATCGTCTGTAGGAGATGCCACACGTCAGGGGCATTAACACAATCCACATATGATTAGACACCTTTAAGTAGATTCCAACTTCCAAAATAATTATCAGAATCGGACTAATCAAAAGAAAGCCAAGGGAAATTAAACCACTACGATTAGCAGAAATCACCAAATTCTTAGAAGTAATATAAAATCCAACTTATCTTTTGCTTAAATATTGCGCACACTCGTTTTAAATAATCTGTTCCACCTAAACTTCCTCAGTCATTCCCAACTAAAAGAACAAACACTTCAAGTCAGAAACACAAATCTCCATATATTTTGAACAACTACATACAGTGGGTGCGCCTTCATATTACCAAACTACGTGACGTTACATTCATTTCAATCAGTGTTAAAAAATTCTGAGTGTGGTGAAGTGAGTTGACTCTACACAACGCCAGCATTAACTGACTATTTTAACACTATAGATTGATATCATTCATTTTCGGCTGGCGTATACAGGGATTCGATGCCCGCTTTACTATCGCCGCGCCATCGGCTGCACTGTATTAACGGTCGGCTCCACAATGCACTGGTCTTTTTAGTGGCAGCAGTACCATTTAGTTAGACTTGTAAGTCTGAAACATTTCTCAACTCCGTTGATACATTTAAAATACCTCTAGATTGGACCGATGCTGACATCTCAGCAATCTTTCTTCTTTTCATCGCCGTCAGTGAACTGCTGCGTGTGGCTGGCTGGTGTAATTAAACCCCCTACAAGAGAGAAATTCCTCAACAAACATATTAACTGGAGGTGGTGGTGGTTTGTGTTTAACGTCCCGTCGACAACGAGGTCATTAGAGACGGAGCGCAAGCTCGGGTTAGGGAAGGATTGGGAAGGAAATCGGCCGTGCCCTTTCAAAGGAACCATCCCGGCATTTGCCTGAAACGATTTAGGGAAATCACGGAAAACCTAAATCATATTAACTGGAGGAAATTTATCACTGTAAACAGTAGCTTTGGAGAAAATGGGCTATTGCAGTTACTGGGGCCTGACCTAGATTCTCGACAATGAGTTATTTACACAGTATAAGGAGGTGATATGGACAAGGTGTACAGACAATGGGGCATAAAGATTGTGAACGAAGAGTTCACTTCTATCAGTCCACTATCTGGGGCTTTACTTGAGTGCCGCATGTTACATAGTTCTCATGTTAACGGAGTTTGTGTAAATAATATCAATCGTAACCTCAGATTTTTCGCGGGTGATGCCATTATCTGTAATGAAGCGCTGTCTAAAAATAGTTGAACAAATATGCAATGGGATTATGATAACGCTCCAAAGTGGTGCGAAGATTGGCAGTTTGCTTTGAATGTTCAGAAATGTAACATTGTGAACGTCACAAAATAAAACAAGAAAAAACATATCCTACGATTACAAACACAACGAGTCACTAATGGAATCGGTCAACTCATACAGTTACCCGGATGAGACATTTTGTAGGGACTCGAAATGGAACTATCACATTGGCTAAGTTGTAGGTAAAGCAGATGCCAGACTTTGCTTTATTGATAGAATAGTAAGGACATGTAATCCATCTACGTTGGAGATTGCTTACAGATCACATGTACGACCTATCCTTGAATATTGCTCAAGTGTGTGGTACTCATACCAGACAGGACCGACAGGGGATATTGAACTATACAGTGAAAAGCAGCACGAATGATCACAGGTTAGTTTGACCGGTGAGAGAGAGTCACAGAGATTCTCAAGATAGTGAGCTAGCAGACAATTAGACTTAAAGTACTCAGAGAAAGCCTAGTTACAAAGTTTTCAAGAACCAGCTTTAATTGATCAATCAAGAATGTGCTACAACTACCCCATATGTATCACTCGCATATTTCATTAACTACAGCGTGTATTGAGGCCTTTACATAGAAGCCTTAATAACTGATACAATTCAAAGTACACTTTGCCAAGCACTTCACAGTGGTTTGCAGAGTATGCACATAGATGCAGATGATGCCTGCTTCAGTCGTGATGGTATTTTAAGCTGCAGCAACTGTCAAATCCAGAATGATGAAAACCCATTTGCCTCAATCCTCTTAGATAACCACAACAATTCTCCTTCAACCTGCACGTTGAAACAGGACGTCCACTAATAGGAACTATTTTGCTGCTACACTTGAGTAGTAATTTTAGCTGGTGTTTCAGATATGCTACAACAGTTGTCGGAGTCTATACCCTTTGTCTTCATTGAGAAGATGTTGCTGAAGGACTGGTACACCTTATCACACAGAATAGACAAAATGAAGACAGTGTGCCATCCCACCAGCCTAACAGATACCATCACCACTGTATTGCAAAAGGAGATCCTGTCTCATGATCAGCGCCGGCCGTGGTGGCCGAGCGGTTCTAGGCGCTTCAGTGCGGAACCGCGCTGCTGCTACGGTCGCAGGTTTGAATCCTGCCTCGGGCAAGGGCATGTGTGATGTCCTTAGGTTAGTTAGGTTTAAGTAGTTCCAAGTCTAGGGGACTGATGGCCTCAGATGTTAAGGCTGGTACTGCTTAGAGCCATTTGAACCCTTTTTGGCTAATAGTGTTGGGTTTGTGTCGTCGTGGATGAAAAGAAGGGAAAGGATGAGACCCTGTACCGGTATGCAGCCTACTCCTCTCGAATAGCACCAAGGGTACCGCCGAGTTTAACCTTCCCATTCGACGGCCGGTTCACCATCAACAGTGTCTCATGCCCTCACTTCATGAGGCACTGAGGAGAAGATTGGAATCCAGTGCCAAAGATTGGCACAGAGACTGGTTTTCATCAACAGTACGCCACCATTCCTCCTCCCCTTTGTTGTAAAGGGAAAGGAGAAGCCTGACGCCCGACGTTTGCTTAACTTTTGGTGATCTGACAAGAACCGGTATAGCGAATGCCGCAAGACTATTGGCTTGTCATCCGGATGTCTTCCACTCTCTCGAAAACAATTTTAACTCTCTGCCAGAAGTTACTGAAAACCTCTGCCAACAGACGTTGGTCACTTTAGGCCACGCTGTCTAATGCCTGCTGGTATTTGTTAACATGGACACGCTCTTTCAAAGAACTCCACTAAAAAAAGTCACAAGCGGACAAGTACTTGGTGAACAAGGAACGTCACAGAAACGAGAAATGGCGTGTCCAGGAAAAATGTTCCTCTCAGCCGGCCGCTGTGACCGAGCGGTTCTAGGCGCTTCAGTCCGGAACCGGGCTGCTGCTACGGTCGCAGGTTCTAATCCTGCCTCATGTATGGATGTGTGTGATGTCCTTATGTTAGTTAGGTTTAAGTAGTTCTAAGTAGAGGGAACTGATGACCTCAGATGTTAAGTCCCATAGTACTTGAAGCAATGTTTTTGTTCCTCTCAACTGCCATGGATACATCTGCAGTGTGCGACGTTAAACCGAGCTCTTGAGAATATGCAATTATTGTGTTTATACGTCGTCTCCGAAGTACTGTTGTGCTGTGTTCATAATGTTAGCGTAACTTCTGTGATTGACGGCACTGTCCTACCGTCACAGCGCGGAGTGGCCGCGTGGTCTCAGGCGCCACGCCACGGATTGCGCGGCCCTTCCCGCCAGAGGTTCGAGTCCTTCCTTGGGCATGAATGTGTGTGTTGTTCTTAGCATAATTTAGTTTAAGTAGTGTTAAGTCCAGGGGCCGATGACCTCAGCAGTTTGGTCACTTAGGAATTCACACACATCTTCTGTGCTACGTGCCCCCTCAAACACATAAGGATCGTTATAGCAATAGCTCCGCCACACACGCCCACACCTGGGGCGTGAAGAGGTCTTTCATGGACTATGTAAGGCTGTTCACGTGTCCAAACACTATAGATCTGTATATTAACTGACCCATTTAAATGTAAATCTGCGACATCGTTCTTAAACACTATTTTATTTCCATCGCCTACAAATATTACCTAAACATACATAGGGAAGTGTATTAGAAGCTCCTTTCTTTTATATGCTGAACCAACAGTATACCATACGGAGAGGATTTTAAATCCAAGTGTAACATTTTTCTCACATACTCACGATTCATCCGCAGAGAGTGCATTTTCTTTACCTTGGATTGTCTCGGTTTGATGATTGCCTCTCTCACAATTTCGAAGTTTTCAGGTGTCCTCGTTTTCTCATCATTACCCTGCGATCTCTTCTTAAGAATGTAAGCTGTTGTTCTGAAAACTGTTACCACCGCATTGTGCGAATAAAATGACGACGAAATAGCTGCCGCATTGCAATGACGGACTCAGCGCTTAGGACAAAGGTATTGTCCGAAAACACGCGATGCTCCATCGACCACTGTTTCCATTGCTATTTTCCGGAAGTGAATGAAGTATGAGCCTCTCCCTCCCGTCACTGGTAACGGTGTACTAGGCAATCTAAGAACGTCCGCTTCACGGAGGTCACCCCCTATAAAACCCTAGAGCTTAGCCCTAGTTCTGCTGTTCCTAAATTTTGTGACCCACTTGTGGCCCATGTTGCCCCGTTTCTCTCCTTGACACGCTGCACCGCTTTTATGGAGCCATCCGAAATGAGTCACGGCGCCTTTTCCGTGGTCAGCCGTGGGCGACGTGATACTGACCTCGCGCGGGCTTCGTCTGTTTGTAAACAGCCAAGCACTCTGCTCAACAACTTTCCTACTCTCCTCAAAAATTATGTTACAACAACAACAGCGATCTCCTTCCAGTTTTTTCAGCAGCACTTCGAATAACATACTTTAATAACATGAAAGGTCTCTGTTGGATTCCTTTCATGTTAATTTCTTAATTCTGTTGCCATTTACGGCATAAATTCCTCTTCTAATTTTACTGTGGTGTTTCTGACTACCTCGGAGGAGACTGAGCAGTGAAACGTGTTACTTTTACATAAACAAGATCGATCTGTCACACTACTATACTTTAAAACACAGTTTATATGTAATTCATGTCACACAGTCTCATACGGAACCTACAACGCTTTCTTTTATATACAGTATATGATAAGATACTGTCATTCCCCTTGCCTTCTGTGTGAAAGAATGAATGAGCAAATGTATTTCTAGTTGCATGCTTGATGGTAGCAGACAAGCCTGTCTGCTAGAGAACAGTAGGACCAACGTCGGAACAGGTAGCTACGCTTTCTAGAAGCAAAGAGGTTTCTATTCTTAGTATGGTCGTCCATCCCTTGTCATGTCGGTATAGGGAGCTGCCTCTCTGGTCACTTCCGTTTGTATTGGTGAAGCACGCTCGATAGGACCCCACAAGTCAGTCTGTCCGCGGCGAGCGTCTGAAGTGGTAAGATCTCCGGCTAAGCGCGTGTCTGCTAAGTCCGTAGGACAATGGATTTCTTAAGTTCAGCCTAACTGAAAATTTAATCACCTTTATTTCAGGTTTAGCTCTAAAATATCTAATGTTATCTTAAATTGCAACGCAGTGTAATTCGAGTCACAGTTCAGAATATCTTCCGGTAGTTGCTTTGTCACTACTTTATGAGTAAAGTGGAACCACGTGTTGATCAGTAACTCTAACTAAGATCATCAATCTTAAATGCGAATGTGCGTGAGATTATAACGTCTCGTCTTGACAATATTTTTCAATATAGCAGCTTTTCTTTATGTTCAACCCACGTGGGGTGTACTTTGTGAGACCAGTACCACGTGCTTATACAATTGTTTGACCCATCGAGTTAATAGTAAGACGGTAGTAAACAGTTCGAGGTTTTTCTTTTGTAAATTGCTTTTCGATCTAATTTATTTTAATTATCAAAATTATTGTGGAGTTACACTCTTTGTGTAAACCAAGTTGACCACGTGAAGCATGTGGTGTAATCATCAAAGAAGCCCTCAGCTATTCTTTTCGGGAAGATATCACAGAGAGTTAGTATGAATTTAGTATACCAGTGTGTGGTACTTACATGACGGACAGGTATGCGCTACGAGCGTAACTAATTTGGGTGAAAATTGAATCGGTTGGTTGTGGTTAATTTCCTCTTGCATATGTTTCAACGTTCTTCGTGTGTTATTTTATGAATGCAGTGTTGTATGCAGTCTCCCAATCTTGGCTCCATATTTGATGTGTTCCGTAAGATTGCAATCTTACATTTCCACAATCCTAAATAAGGCACCAGTTTAATTATGAATCAAGTTTAATTTGCTGAAATTTCAATGATCAATGTTAAAATAAATTTCCAAATATAAAGTGATTTATTTCTTTTTATTTAAATTCTCTTATATATACACTGCTGGAAATGGAAAAAAGAACACATTGACACCGGTGTGTCAGACCCATCATACTTGCTCCGGACACTGCGAGAGGGCTGTACAAGCAATGATCACACGCACGACACAGCGGACACACCAGGAACCGCGGCCAACAGGCCGTCGAATGGCGCTAGCTGCGCAGCATTTGTGCACCGCCGCCGTCAGTGTCAGCCAGTTTCCCGTGGCATACGGAGCTCCATCGCAGTCTTTAACACTGGTAGCATGCCGCGACAGCGTCGACGTGAACCGTATGTGCAGTTGGCGGACTTTCAGCGAGGGCGTATAGTGGGCATGCGGGAGGCCGGTTGGACGTACCGCCGAATTGCTCAACACATGGGGCGTGAGGTCTCCACAGTACATCGATGTTGTCGCCAGTGGTCGGCGGAAGGTGCACGTGCCCGTCGACCTGGGACCGGACCGCAGCGATGCACGGATGCACGCCAAGACCGTAGGATCCTACGCAGTGCCGTAGGGGACCGCACCGCCACTTCCCAGCAAATTACGGACACTGTTGCTCCGGGGTATCGGCGAGGACCATTCGCAACCGTCTCCATGAAGCTGGGCTACGGTCCCGCACACCGTTAGGCCGTCTTCCGCTCACGCCCCAACATCGTGCAGCCCACCTCCAGTGGTGTCGCGACAGGCGTGAATGGAGGGACGAATGGAGACATGTCGTCTTCAGCGATGAGAGTCGCTTCTGCCTTGGTGCCAATGATGGTCGTATGCGTGTTTGGCGCCGTGCAGGTGAGCGCCACAATCAGGACTGCATACGACCGATGCACACAGGGCCAACACCCGGCATCATGGTGTGGGGAGCGATCTCCTACACTGGCCGTACACCTCTGGTGATCGTCGAGGGGACACTGAATAGTGCACGGTACATCCAAACCGTCATCGAACCCATCGTTCTACCATTCCTAGACCGGCAAGGGAACTTGCTGTTCCAACAGGACAATGCACGTCCGCATGTATCCCGTGCCACCCAACGTGCTCTAGAAGGTGTAAGTCAACTACCTTGGCCAGCAAGATCTCCGGATCTGTACCCCATTGAGCATGTTTGGGACTGGATGAAGCGTCGTCTCACGCGGTCTGCACGTCCAGCACGAACGCTGGTCCAACTGAAGCGCCAGGTGGAAATGGCATGGCAAGCCGTTCCACAGGACTACATCCAGCATCTCTACGATCGTCTCCATGGGAGAATAGTAGCCTGCATTGCTGCGAAAGGTGGATATACACTGTACTAGTGCCGACATTGTTCATGCTCTGTTGCCTGTGTCTATGTGCCTGTGGTTCTGTCAGTGTGATCATGTGATGTATCTGACCCCAGGATTGTGTCAATAAAGTTTCCCCTTCCTGGGACAATGAATTCACGGTGTTCTTATTTCAATTTCCAGGAGTGTATATATATCACCGGTTTTCGTATGACTATTAAAAGATTATAATTAATGTTAGTCTGGTTGGGAAGGAATTTGGTGAGCTAGACTGGATACCTGGTGAAACAGTTACGCAGTAATGCAAGGTTAACTTCCTCAGATAGCTCACAGCTTTTAAACCGCTTTTATGGTCTTGAACATCAGCACCGCTTACACCTCAAATTAATGCAACAACATTACAAACAACAGATTCAATTCGAGTCCTTTCAGTCTGTAGCTAGTTATGTCATAATTACTGAATTTACCAGTGTCTTTCTTCGCCTAACATATTTTATGTTGCAATCCAAACTATTTTTTTAACTCTACGTTATTTCTGATCTCATTTCAGTACATTTACTGTATTTACTTGGACAGTGCGGCTGGGAAGGAATGGCTTCTGTTTTGTGGGGCAGTAATACGCTAATATTTGCATTAAGTGACTGGTTACGGGTCTAGACATGTATTCTGGATAACATTGATTGTGATAGGCCACAGGGGTTCTGCTTTCCTAGTGGCATCTACGGGACCACGGAGGATTGTTTCCCTACCTCATCGGTGTTCCCCTGTGTCGACAGTTCATTAACTCTAACTCTCCTCCATCAACAGATGTAGAAAACAGATTCAAGCTCTGTGTTTTTGTTGCTGTTTGATTTTGAAGCGCTCAACAGCTAGGTTGGCAGCACATCGTAAACATTTTCATAGAGGAATCAACTTATAACACCTTTCCTGTGACTGCATTCAAGCAACACTAATATTCATAAGATAAAATAATTATCAGTAAATGAGATAATAACAACATAAAAAGTTTTGAACCTGTCACTGACTAACCATTAGTACATTAAATAAACGAGATCTGATAAATGTTAAAACCTACACATGTCTGACACCAGGACAGACGACACACACACACACACACACACACACACACACACACAAATCATACACATTCACTTACTGGTTACCGTAACCGTAAAAATGTAAAACATTAAGTGTGCAGTAGTAAAATAAAGGTAGTTTAAACTGTTCTACAAATGTCAGTAATGCAAAAGCCAAGCGCTCAAATACCAGCTACAGCAAAGGATGTTCAAAACACAGTAATCCATATGCTGAGAACTTTTAGTAACATTTTCGGAGAACAGCAGTCTTGTATGCTACACAAAATTAGTAAAAAAAAGTCTAGGTCACATTGCAGTTTCAGAGACTGAAGTCGACTGATTGTTCTTGACATCGTCAGCTTCAGCTGATGGTGCCGTTCTGAAGATGGCTTAAGACTATGCCGAAACCAGCCATCATAAATAAAATAACCATTGAGTTCTAGATTGTTTTTTACTAATTTTATATGCTGAGAGGCAGTAGTATGGGCAATAACAAGACAAAAACGTCCAGTAAAAATGGGCTATGAGCACTGGTTCAGTTTCGCTGCTGTGAAACACACATCTTTTATAGCAAGCTCTTTGCTGTTATGAACTACTTACAGAATGCAATAAAGAAATGAGAACACAAGATTCTGTTTCTGAGAAGCAACAGAGGTCCTAATGTTATGTGTCTGTTATTGCTTATGACTTGTGAGCCATCGCTAAGGGATGTGTTCAATACGTTATCCATTCATAGTGAGGCACGCTTGTGTACGACATCTTAAGCAATCACGCACTCCATGAAAAGTCCAGGTTTGTTAACTAATGCTCTGGTAGACACTGATGACGCATTCCTATAGCGTTTGTACATCATTAATGGAGCTTCCATACACCAAAGAACTCAAGTGTCTCCACAACCAAATATCCAAGTGGCTAACTTCGGGAGAGCTGGCTAAGGTGTTGGACCTCCCCACCGACCATTGCCCATTAAATCTCAGTGTGGTGAGTACTCGGACATTTCGGAGATACGGGCCCGGTGTTCCATCATGCACATAACACATCTACAAGGTGCTAACCAAAATTTTCGGGACTGGTGCTGCCATCTGTTGAAAATCTTGCCTTTGGACTAATGGTCACCATCACCCTCGAAATAGTTCCCATCTGCACGCACACACCGGTCCCAGCGCTTCTGCCACTGTTCAAACGTTTGCTGGAAGTCCTGTTCTTTGACGGTGTTTATCACCGCCAGCGATGCTTCTTGAATCCTCTCTAGAGTGTCGAATCAACGGCCTTTCAACTTGAGTTTCAGTTTTGGGAATAGCGCGAAGTCACAAGGTGCCAAATCTGGCGATTGCAGTCGGTGGTGTACAACCACGACGTTGTTTTTTGCCAAAAAGGTCCTTGTGAACAAGGACGTGTGACAGGGCGCGTTGTCGTGATGCAGCAGCCAGTTCCCTTGACGCCAAAGTTCGGGCCATCGTCGCTGCACGTTTTCATGGAGCTGGCGCAAACGTCACAGTAGTACGCGGAATTCACTGTTTGGTTGGGTGGGACAAATTCTTTGTGCACAATTCCCTTGGTGTCAAAGAAAACGATGATCATGCTGTTCACTTTGCTCTTCGCCTGTCTCGCTTTTTGGGTCTTGGAGAGCCCGAGATCTTCCACTAGGATGATAGTTGGTTTGTCTCTGGGTCATAACCGTAAATCCAGCTCTCGTCGCCTGTCATTACCCATAACAAGAAGGCTGGAATACCAGATGCAGTCTGACGAAGGTTCGTGCACACATCAACATGCTGTGCCTTCTTATCGGCAGTCAAGATCCTTAGCACAAATTCTGCGGCAACACGATGCATGACCAAGTCATCACTTTTTCCGAGATTCGCACTGAATTTGATACACACACGCTGTTCTGTTCGCGGATCCATCGTAAAATCGCCACACACCAAACACAGAGTATTACGGATGCCACTGTGGACACGCAACACGTCCTCCCAGCCGAATGTCACTCCGCACACTGACTGGACAGATATGCAGCTTTCGCCACCTGGCGGTGCAAAGATCTACTACTCCTACATTCCAGATGGCAGCACCAGTCCAGAAAATTTTGGATTCCGCCTCGTACAGCCGTTTATTTTTATTATTATTATTGGTTTTCGGGACATACCCATACAGCTGTCTCATCAGTGGAACATCTTTTCTGACGACAGAACGTACACTGAGGTAACAGAAGTCGTGGGATAGCGATATCCAAGTAGTATGTGGGTGTATAGGGAGCAGCCCCTCTTCTAGGGTTAAATTCAACCATAATTTTATTTAGCTTTTAAGGTCCCATTTAGCCTTAAAAAATTATTTCACAATTTCTTTACTTATGCTCTAAGTATACCTTAAACCAATTTTATTTTTAAATCTTATTTAAGATTAAAACCAACCACAACCTATCCAATGAGGTTTCCAAAAGTATATCTTGTTTAAGGTGAAAACTAACCATACAATTAAATCCCAATTTCTTTCACACTTGTGAAATTATTTATGGTTCACCCAATCTTGAAAAGTTAACCTATTTTAAGGTTAAAACTAAACTTAAAAAACGTCATAAGATTTTATTAAAAAATATGGTTCAAAGTCATCATAAAAAACATTCAAAAATGTTGAGAAAGAGTGTGGCTAATCTTAATCTTAAACAAGATTTAAATGTGTGGTGAGAACCATCCATTCTACTTAAATAAAGAGTCTCAATAAAAAGTGTTAAAACTTATGGTTACTCTTAACCTTAAAATGTAATCGAAGATTTTTTCAAGAATTATTCCTATACTTAACCAACACTTTTGTAAGGTCCTATTAACCATAAAAAATTATCTTAATCTTATTTAAGATTGTGGTTTGTGTCTACCTTAACTTATTTTACCTACATTAATCTTATTTAAGGTGAAACCTTACCTTAACTTATCTTACGAATTATAGCCTCTTTTAACCTTAACTTGTCTATTTATCTTAATCTGTTTCAAGATTGTGTCTACCTATTTATTTAAGTAAATTGCTATTTCTTTTGTTATTTAATATCCCCAAGGATATGTTTCAATAATACCATTGACCTCAGACTCAATCATTCTTTTATCATAATCGAATTTGAATTCTTTACTAACATCCTTATTAATCAAGCGCTTAGATTTTGTATCTCTTGTAATCATTTTATATTTCAATTTAACCTTATCGATGTCCTTATCCACAATATTTTTCATAGTTTTGATGTTCAATGCTTTAGAGTTTTCATAGTTTAACGTGAAACCTTTTACCTTCATTGTCTCCTTTCCTTTGTATGTCACGTACCCATAGCTCTTAGGTCCTGTAGAAATCCAGTCTGTGATATGATCATCCTTACCCAGTTCATCAGTCCACTCCCCCAACATACAACCAGTTTCAACAGTGTTGGTACCATCATCAATATAAACAATACTATCAGTATCGTAGTAGACCACATTTGACCCTAGCCTGTCTAGCATATCATAAAGCCGTAGGCGCGCATTAGAAGTTGTAAATGCTGCTATCATATTGCTTATATCAACCCTATCATCTAACATTATTTTGTACCACCTCTCTACATCCACTACGTATTCGCTTTGGGTCAAGTTCTGTCTTTGACCGAATTTACCCCACAATGAGTTTAAGCAAATCTTTGAAACGGCACGCTTACCAGGATTCGGAACCACTTCTTCGGGATTCAGATCGGTATCAAGATGTTCCTTAACCGCTGTGGTGTACTCTTCAATAGTTTTAAAGTCATCTTTCCACCCACTCGTTTCTAGCTTAATTTTCATGAAGTCCTTAACGTATCCTTTAAATAGATCATTACTTCTTTCTTCAAAATGCCAAACCTCGTATACTTGTACCACTTTATACCCCTTCTCTATAGCTTTCTTCACTTCATCTGTAGTCCACGTTCCTATTATCACCCTTTCATCGTCTGTGTGCTGACAAGCACCACATTTTTCCTCAATACACTTTCCACACAACCCAAATATCAACTTATCCTTTTTAATAGGCAAAACAGGATGATACAGCTTGCGCGGTGGTAATACTTTGCACTTAATCAAACCGTACCAATTTTTGTTGTACCTCTTAGGTTTGTATAATTTTATAGGGTGACCGACAGGATAGTAATCAAAATACTGAACTGTAGGGTAGAGGCTGCATACATCTATGTATCTCAGCTTTTTACCACACACTTTAAGCTTGCTTGCATTTGTTCTTCCTCCATAGAAAGCATCTCTAGGGTTCAAGGGTTCAACGATTGGAGTAGTATAGTTGTATCCTTTACTCTTAGCCCACTTGCATTCCCACATTTCGACAAGGTTGTATCCTGCTTCCCTAATTTGGTAACTTCTTTGCTTTGTTTTCTCGTACAAGTCGCCCATAGTCTCATGGTTAACATTGTTAATAGTCTCTTCTTGATAACAATCAGGACATCCATGCCAAAAGCAACCGTGGAACTGGTATACTGTATTAGTGTCCTTATTGAATCCATCTACTTTTGCCCCACGAATCGTTACTTCTCCACCATTCAAAGCGTGTTGTACACCCCCGAAGGTGTTGAGCCAGGTTATCGACTCTTTACTATACATTTCTTTCTTGTCACTTTTTATCACAGCCATAGTATTTTCCTGGAGGTACTTGGACCTATAAATACCCATACAAACACTTGCAATAGTTATGTACTGAAATGGATCTATGTTAGCAATTTCCAAAAATTGTTTCCTTAACTCCAAACAACCCCTACGCAGAATATCTACATCAGAGTTACAGTAGTCCATAAATTCCTTTTGAAAGTCAAATATATAATTTTCTTTAACCTTTTGATGATACCACTCAAGAAACTCTTTTCTAGCTTTTGTCTTCATCGTGTCTACGCCATAGTATTTGGTCTCAGGAATAGGTCCTACATAAGTCTGATTGTCTCTTGTGTTGAAGAAATGTGGGAAGTAACCCTTCTTAAGTTCTTTCAGCCCGAATGTTTTAGGAAACTCGCTCAGAGGTGAAGCTACAAAATTGTGGCTATCGATAACCTTAATCAAATTGTTTACCTCAAGCATCATTAACTTGGTTCCGTTGTATATAGTATATGGTTTCAAAGTGTTCTCTATACAGTATTTCAAGATAAATTGTGAGTCATACCCTTTTGCGTTGTGTGCGATGGCGGTGTAACCTTGATGGTTCTTAGAAATCAACCACTTACAGAACTCTTCATTCGTATTAAAGCTTAATTTGGTTCCGTCGATGTAATGTGCAACTACGAGGTTAGGGGTGTGCACTCCAGTATCTTGCATAGCTTCATAATCGAACCAAATATACTTCTCTGTATACCTACAACCATTGAATAGCGTTACAATTTCCGTCAGTGTGTTAGTGTAGAGTACTTTATACTCTTGTTCTGAAATGTCTCCGTTCGCCAGTTTCTTCTGAAGCCTAATGAGCTTTGCATTTTTGACAAGTTTATCCTTGTTTTTAGCTACAAAGTGTTCCAAAAAACTCTCCTTATCGGTAGCCTTACAAATACACCGACTTTCACACCTTCCACCTTTCTGTTGCTTCTTCTGTATGTAGCATTGATGTTCGCCTGTTTTGCAAGGTTCCATGCAGTTAAAGCAGAAGGAGTATCCACATTTGTGTTCCTTAGATCTCTGAAGAATCATGTTACACCCTCTGCACTTGTAAACAGCCTTACAAACCTCAGAGTGATGATTCAAGCATTCCTGAGAGTAACAATACCTATTACATTTATTACAGTAAACTTTATCGTTACCTTCGGGGGAGTGCGCCCTTTTCTTACACAAAACACACACCTTTACATTCTTCTTACACTTATGCTTATCCTTGTTGTTGTAAAGTGAGTCGCAAACCTGGCAGTAATATACACTACCCAAGAAAGCTTTCATACTGTTTACAACATCAAAATGGTTCCCGTTTTTGTATAAATAAAGTTTAGTATCCTTCTCCTGGCCCGAGTATATAACCGAATTAAAATTTTCAGCACACACAACCTTTATCTGAATACCCAACAATTCTTCTACGTTCTTTATGTCCTCTAGTGTGAAGCCTTCTTCGTTGTAGTTACCTAGTCTCTTGCACAGCTCTAGGGTTAGCTCAGTTTGAATAGGTCTACCTTGCCTAACTAATTTAATTTCCATTTCACTAAGCGGTCTATCGAGAACTTCATTCGTGTGGTAGGTCAGGGCTGTTACGATGGCTCGCGGGCAGCACAAGTTATCTTTGTTCTTTATTTGGGTGATGCATCTTTTGGTTCTCACATCTTCAGATAGATTTATAATTTTCTGTGCTTTCCCCTGACCTCTAGGTACATTCAGAATCTTAATATTGAACCTGGTTTGTGTGATATTTAAGTTCTCGTTAGAAGATAGAATTCTGCCAATATGACTCATGAAAGATCTGGCGTTAACATTGGATTGAACCACAGTCGAAATGTCGTGGGGAAAATTTGGGTTGCTTGCTACTACTGTTAATTTGTCTCCTTTTTTGTAGTTTCCTTTCTCTTTGGCCAGTTTAATCATTGCATTGATGGCGTTCTCTACTTCCATTATCTTACTTACCTTTATGGTGTAGTCTACTTCAGTCGCGTTAAATTTCTTAATGAATCGTGAGTTTGTTTCAGTGATCTTGTAGGGTGGTTTTCTTTCTTCCTTGGGTGGTTCTATCAAGTCTTCGTGAAAGCTTAACTCTTGAGCTACTTTGTTTCGAAAGACAATGTCTTGCGTCTTCAAAATGGATTCAATTATTTCAGCCTTCCTCATCCTAACAGTCGCCTTAATGTTATTATTTCTTCCAATCTCTCGCAGCTGTGGTACCCTTAGCTTTTCCAAATCCTGCTTCTTATACAACATGTCCTTAGTCTTTTCCAAAGCTTCTTTAAGTTGCGATTTCTTCATTTTCGAAACACCACTAAGATTATAATCCTTAGCCAAGATCTTAAGATCTTCGCGGTATATTTTATTCTTCTTCTTCTCCTCCTTCTCTTCATTGTTTGAGTCATTCTTAAGATGAATCTTTGACTTCAAGTGCCTGGACCAATTCTTATAAGTGATGTCCACTCCACACTTGTTGCAGTGTTTACCTGCATAGTTATATTTCTTTCCTTCCGTCATATTCATTTATTTACTGATTTATTTTATTAAAAAAATTAAATAAAAATTCATTTTTTTAATTTCGAAAAAATCTTCTTACTACTTGCTACCAATAGTTTTAAGGTTTCGTAGACCTTAAAAATAATATTTGAATTTAGCCTGAGTCAGATTGTTCAGCCTCAGAGTCAGATTGTTCAGCCTCAGGATATTGCAGATGTTGTTTCATAATTTCTAATTTTAATTGCAATATTTCGATTTCTTTATCTTTTATTTTATTCTTAATTTTAAATTTTTCAATTTCTTGTTCAAGCTTAGCATTTAAATCAGTTAAACAAATTAATTTTTCAATTTCTTGTTCAAGCTTAGCATTTAAATCAGTTAAACATCCAGATAGTTCAGCCTCAGAGTCAGATAGTTCAGCCTCAGAGTCAGATTGTTCAGTGTCAGAGTCAGATAGTTCAGCCTCAGAGTCAGATTGTTCAGCCTCAGAGTCAGATTGTTCAGCCTCAGGGTCAGATTGTGGTATTATTTCAACCATCAACTTCTCAAATTGTTTTTCTAGCTGTGACATACCTTCACCTATTTTAAAGAGTTCACTCTCGTCTTGTACCAATTCCATTATAGTCAGTTGTAAATACTGAAGGCTGCGCAGATAATTAAAAACAGGAAACAACAGATTTTCTGGCACCTTATTTATATCAAAACAAAGTGCTGCGGGGTTGTCATTGCCTTTCATTATAGCCGTCATGCTACAAGGAGGTATTAGTTTATTGCTCACAGACATTTATTATATGTATTATCTAATTAAAAAAATTAATTTTTGTCGAAAACAGCAAAACCTCGGTGCCGAGGAACCCTGTGGGGTCTTTTGTCTGTAACATTTCTTCGTCGTTGTCGTTGTTCTTCTGCCCCACAGGGTTTTTTTCCTCTTTGTTACCACGTCTCGTCCCATACTTCTTAGCAGATGAGGGAGAGCGGATCAGTGCGGACGTCTCATGACGTCACTCAAAATTCCACGATGAAAACTTTACTCAGTTTTTTCTTCAGAAAGGTGGCCAGTCTTCCTGACCGAACGCGCTGAGCTACCGCGCCGGCGAAACAAATGCATTCGAGTAAGCTATTAATCTTACTCTCTTTCTCAGCATTACGCTTCATCTGACTTACTGTATATTTTTACTTACATTACGTAGTGTAACATACACAACAACACCCAAAAACAACAGCGCTGCTCTAGCGGAAAATTTACGTTTAAGTGAATAATATACATTTAAGTTAAAATATTACGCTAGAGCAGCGCTGTTGTGACTAATGCAGGCACTCATGACATCGGCGGACCGACCTTCACCGTTGGCCTCCCAGCTGGCTATCGCAGTTGGAGCAGCCTTGGCCGTGAAGATGTCGCAAGAGGCGAGACACGTCACTTCATTCTAGCGTAAATGAAAAGAGCATTCTTCATATATAAATATTTTTACTAACTATTAACCGCCATTTTAGCGGTGATGGGTCAGAAGAACAAAAACGAGTCAAACGAACATTTTTTTACTTATAATGGTCTTTTAAAGGTTATTTTTAAATCCAATTCAGGTACAGGATATCGATTTCGTGATTGGGCTACTAAAGTAGTATATACAGCTCATCTCGGTACTGATGAACAAAGATTTGAGCAAGCTTTAGATATTGCTGGAGTAAACGCAACTCTCGTAAAACAAGTCTTTGATACCTGTGTTACACAAGTACCATGCGTTTATCTCTTTTGTATAGGTAGAGTGTCAAAAATACTTAAATACTACCCCTGATTTCATTTATTTACTTATTTATTTTCTTTTTAAAATTATTTTTATTATTTCTATTCAAATAAATGAACAGAATAATTCTACTTTCAATATTATCATTTGTATCTGCTCACGATGAAGCAGCAGTAAAATATTTGCACAACTTTGGGTACTTAGACTACCAAGAAGATCAACTTTCTCAACTGAGTGAAGAAGCGTACAAAGATGCACTTACGTTATTCCAACAGAAATATCATCTCGTGGCTAATGGTGAGCTGACTGATGAAACTTTACAATTAATGAAGAACCCGAGGTGTGGCGTGGAAGATAACGTTTTAAGCTTTACTACACACATCTACAAGTGGAATAAGAAGAATATTAAGTGGCATTACTACCTAGCAACTAGAAAAATGTTACAGGTGGCACAATCTGCATTTAAAATGTGGCAAGAACGCACAGATCTTACTTTTGAGAACAGCAACCAAAGTCCTGATATTATCATTTCGACTAAGAGGGGAGCACACCGACGTCAAAACTCAGCCCTACAGTTCTGTCAACGAAGTTTTGATGGCAGAGGAAACGTATTAGCGCATGCAGATTATCCTAATTTGTACAACGACCCCATTGAAATTCACGTTGATCAGGATGAATATTGGTACGTGGAAATGGACAATAACACACCATCTTCACAAACAAACCTATTTACAGTGTTAGTTCACGAGATTGGTCACACACTGGGTATGGCACATTCAGATTTCTCTGAATCGGTGATGTACGCATTTTACAATAACACTATCACCACCCTATCTGAAGACGATATACGCGGTATTCAAAGTTTATATGGGAAACGTGCTTCTAGTAACCCTCCTACTCCAGCTTCTCCCTCAACCGAAGCCGTGCCTGAAAAGGAACCTGAACTGTGCAGACTGAAGCAGTTTGGAAGTTCTGTGATTGTGAATGAGTTTCTATACATTTTTTATGGAACGTGGGTTTGGATGACTGCTCTTAATAGTAATGACGAGCTTTCAAAACCGCAACTAATCACAGACTGGTTAACGTTTCTACCTCAACAATTCGAAAATGTATCTGCTGTTTATCAGAGACCATCAGGTGAAGTCGTTCTTATAATTAATAACATGATATACATGGTTCAGATACCGAGTTTAACGTTACAACCTGGTTACCCAAAAAGAGTATCTGATATAGGGTTGCGACAAAATTCTGTTGTACATGGAGCTGTGAACACTTACTCTGGTAGAACCTTCATTTTTTATGACCATATATATTTTGCAGAAATCGATGAATGTAGCTTGAAAGCAAAAGCTTATGGTGTGATTAGTAAAAGCTTCCCAGGAGTACCTTCAGCATTTGATTCTGTTTTTAGATACATAAACGGTTTGCTGTACTTCTTCAAGGATGGTATATTATATGAATACAATGAATTCTCAAACGTACTAGTAAGAGCAGGTAAATTCGATCTTTCTTTATTTGGTATAAACTGTCCCAAGAAATCATCTTCATTTACAGCACTAGTGAAGAGCTTAAAAGATACTGTGACTCAGCTAGAAACATTAAAACCCTAACGAGAAATTTTTTTTTAAATATTGCAGTAAATAAATGGAACGAAATCAACTGCTATTGAAACTTAACAGCGCCAACAAAACGTTTACGAAGCTGAATGAGTTAGAAAAGGGACACACTTATACCATTACAAATGCTGAGAATATAAGTACAAAATATGGCCAAAAGTTTTGTCTACAACTCGACAGTGAATACAAGATTATATTACCCGATAGATACACCAAATTATTAAGCTGGGATGATTGCAATACTTTGGTTGGATTAAAGATGTTATACAATGGTGTCAAAGAAACAAACAACGACAAGAAGGTACACGATATTGAGTTCTTTTAAATTGATTTTAATGGTTTTTAATCTCTTTAAAGAGATTAAAATCTATACTAACTATCTACATCGTAAAACGTCTCAACGTCCCAACGTCCCAACGTCAACGTCAACGTCCCAACGTCAACGTCCCAACGTCCCAACGTCAACGTCCCAACGTCCCAACGTAAACGTCAACGTCTCAACGTCAACGTCCCAACGTCTCAACGTCAACGTCAACGTCAACGTCTCAACGTCAACGTCCCAACGTCCCAACGTCAACGTCCCAACGTCCCAACGTCAACGTCAACGTCAACGTCTCAACGTCAACGTCCCAACGTCCCAACGTCAACGTCTCAACGTCCAACGAATAATTTTATTATTTTTCCTTAAATAAATGTTTGCAAAATATGATGAAAAGCTTGTTAAGCAAGCAAAAAAGAACAGAAAGAAATTTGAACAAATCAAAGACCAATTTAAAGAATGGAAAATTAAGCCTATAACCGAATACGAAAAATACAAAAAGGAGGACCAACCAGTAATTGACAAATTAGATGCGATAGGGAAAGAAGTGATTGACGATATAGAAAAAAATCGTGAGATTGAAAAGCAGCTACTACCTTACGATGGGGGGTTTGACGATATGTTCCCTATACCACCTACTCCTGAGGTAACATCGTTTGAGAGAAGCTTATTTGTTGATGACCCCATCACACCAAAGACACGTAAGAGGTTGGAGCCTATGTTGGAACAAATTGAAGACAAGGAACGGCAGAAGATGAAGGCTGTTTCAGACTACTCAACAACTTACCTGGGCCCAAAAGTTTCAAAATACTTAGGCGCTCTAGGTGACACAATTTTTGGTCTCCGTTTTGACAATGGAAGGCATTACATGGGTGACTCCGAAGTAACATTCAACAACGATAATATTATGGTGAAGGGTAACTCCTTTAAAGCCACCAATGGGTTTATGAAGCTCCTGACTCAGAAAACCGTAGCACCTGAAGAGTACACATCTGACGATCTTGATACCTATACAACTATGCTGAAGGTTACCAATGCGATATATCAGAACAATGATCCAAAGGGGAATAAACCCAAGTCAAGCAGTAGCGAAAAATACAACAACATCATTAAACCAATATGGCAGTCACTCAAGAAAGAACGTGGTAACTCGCCAAACACAAAGGGTGGTATGGGTTTTGTAAAGAGGTATACAGACAAACCAGTCGAGTACGTGTGGATGAATGATGTCAGAGATTTAATTGATAGGCTAATGGTTATTCATGGTGAAGAGAATGCTGGAAATAATAACTTCCACAATGAGAAGGTTGGAATAACCAAGATGCTTACGAGTAAATTTAATGACTTCATAGTAAATAATCCAAAGGGGATACCTTACCTAATTAGATTTCTAAACAATCTCCCTCATACATTCTGGAAGGCAGAAAGTTATGGAAAGGGCTTAGTGAACACGTTAATTAATAATCTCCCTGTTGAAATGCATTTACCTGGATACAATTACTGTGGTCAACTGGGCCACTGTTGTGCTTGAAAAGAGCATGGCAATACACACCTTGTTGCGGGAACGCCCTTAGAGCCTAATCTACCACCTCTATTTGGAAACTTTTAGAGGGAACCCGGGTAATGACCGGCTCCAACGGTAAAAACGATTAGGATTGGGTAATCCGCAGGCGAGTTCCTGTTCTAGCAAATATTGATATATGTTTTTGTGTTTAAATAAACGTAATGCACGGTACAATTTACAAGATAACAAACACTGTTGATAAACTGATATACATTGGTAGCACAACAGATAAGTTATGTAGAAGAATGGCAGGACACAGATCTGATGCACGAAAGAATAATGCCAAGCCTGTTTCACAACATATGAGAAACCTTGGTGTTGACAAGTTTAAAATAGAATTAGTTAGGTCTGTTATAGTGTCATCAAGAAAAGAGCTGAGAATTGTAGAGCAAGTTGAAATAGACAAATACAACCCCTCAGAGTTGCTTAATGTACTTCTAGCTTATTCTTACAATCGTGATAAGACGCGGGATCAAGAGAAAAAAAGAAAGGTTAGAAGAGACTACTATTACAAACACATGAAAGATCCGGAGTGGCACGAAAAAGAGAAACTCAGGCAAAAACTGAAAATGAGAGAAGTACGTGGGAAAGAGAAGTTCTACAGAGAAACTTTTAAAGAACTGTGCAGAATAGAAATTTAACACAGATCAGTCTAGTATGGAGCCGTCTCAGAGACTGAACGGGTGTGGTGGTGAGAAGCCTGATCAGCTTCCGTGATCCATTAAGATACAGTCCGGCCTTCGGGGAAACTTGAAGGGTGTACCGCCAGGTACCAAACTAGAAGAACGATTAGAAAGAGGAGATGCTGGAATAAATCCTCTAGATGAAGCTTGCAAAAGGCATGATATCGCATACAGGGATCATAAAGATTTGGAACAAAGACATCAAGCTGATAAAGAACTGCAGAAAGCGGCAAAGGAAAGGATTTTCAGTAAAGATGCTTCCCTAGGAGAAAGATTAGCTTCAACAGCTGTAGCTGGAATAATGTTTGGGAAAAGGAAGCTAGGTCTAGGGTTAGATGATAATGGATGGGCATTGTGAATGTGAATGAAGAGGTGTAATTTTAATGGGTCACAACCCATTAAAATTTAATATGAGTGTAGCATTAAAATATTTAATTTATTTGAGATAATAAATGAAAGGATTTAGTATTGACTACAACATTCCCTCCAGTGGGAATCCGAGAGCGAAATCTATTAAAATAAAACTGTCCAATGACGACCTGAAAAATCATGGCTTTCTAGATGCTTATCTTACAGAGACTCAAATGAAACAGAAAGCTAATAAACTTAAAAAAGGTGGTAGCTTATTGATAACATTTTCTATACCTGTTGTGAAGAAGATACTCGAGTACCTAAGCTCTAAGAGATTGAAAGAAGGTTCTGGATTGAATAAGCATGAAGGTGGATTTCTACCACTGATACTTGCAGCGTTGGGAGCAATCGGGTCTTTAGCTGGTGGTGCTGCGGCAATAACAAGTGCTGTGCACAAGAAGCAAAAGGAAGACGCAGAGTTAGCGGAGCAAAAGAGGCATAATCTTGAAATGGAAAAGAAAGCGGGATATGGTATTTTTTTAAAGAAAAAAGTCGAAAAAAAGTCGAAAAAATTGTGCAAAAGTATGATCACCCGTTGAGCAACTATGATATCGAGAGGTTAGCAAAGTCTTTAAAAATCAAAAATTTTAGAGGTGTATTCATGGCCGACGACCTACCGTTAGAACCTAAAGAAATCGAATCAGGGGTAGTTAACTTGGATACATCTGATCACATTGGTACTCACTGGATATGCTATTACAAGAAGGGTAATGAAAAATACGTTTTTGACTCATTCGGTGGCAGTATACCACAAACTTTAGTGAAATACCTGGGTCCTGACAATCTGTTTTACAACTCAGAAAGAATTCAGAATTTCGATCAGTTTATATGCGGTCATTTGTGTGTGATGGTACTGAAGCTATTTACAGATGGATGGAGTTTTATTAAAATTCTTGATACAATAAATGGATATTTTCGGAAACAAGATAAAGAAAGGTACTGAACAACTAGACGATGTCAGAGACGTCATAAACGGACTAGAATCTAGTATCAGTAAACTTAATATTAAGAAGTATTTCTCATTTTCAAAGAACTGGGTATCATTGAAAGGAAGGCGCATTGTAAACGTAGCAGATGGCGTAGGTGGATATGATGCAGTCACTAAAAGCCAGCTCGATGCTGTTAATGATGTTGCTAACGCCAAATACACAAGTATACTAACAACCCTTAATAATTATGTAAGTAAAACCAACCTCGACCATTATTACAGTAAAAAGGACCTAGAAAAAGTTTTCTCAGATTATTATACAAAAGGTGATTTATCTCAATACATCAACAAAACTGAACAAGGCCTGAACAAAATATGTGATAAACAAACAGTTGAATTCACTTTTATGACTGGATTAGAACAACAAACGTACACCTTCGAGTATGATTTTGTACTGAAAAAAGTTATTGTCATTGGAAAAGATATAAACAAAGATTTAACATTTAATGATTTTGATGTTTCAGTAAATGTACATGACAAATTACACGTAATTGAGGACAAGCATAACCCAATATTAATTCATAAAGGAAATTTCCTAACCGTAAGACTAAAAGAGTCGGCGAAGACAGTCCCTGTTGACGTAAGACTCTTACTATTTGGCGAACTAGCATCAGTTAAAGATGCTATTGACGAGGGCTTAGAATCTTGATCTTTAATTTTCAATTAAATAAATGATAGAACAGAAACATATTTGGTGCCTAAGGTGCAAGAGATTTACTGCTACACTTCAGCCTCACACTGTTGCCACGAAAAACGGTCGTCATAGGATTGAGGGCTATTGTGGGGTGTGTAATACCAAGAAAAGTAAGTTTATAAAAATAAAGTAATGTCTGCGACAAGTAAAAGTATTCGTGAAGAAATTATACATGAGCTTCACAAACCACTGAGAAAGAATTTTCCAAGAAAACCTGTTACATCCTATGGTATAGATGATTTGTGGCAAGCTGACTTGGTTGAGATGGATTCTGGTCACCTTAAAGGTATATCAAAATTCAACAACGGTATGAAGTATTTACTGACTGTAATAGACGTATTTTCAAAGTATGCTTGGGCTATTCCTGTTAAAGATAAATCAGGTGAAAGTATTACCAGCGCTTTTAAAGGTATACTACAAGAAAGGAAACCAAAACACTTACAAACAGATAATGGCAAAGAATTCTACAATAAACACTTTAAAGAGCTCATGAAGATTGAAGGTGTAAATCATTACTCTACGTTTACAGAACTTAAGGCTTCAGTAGTTGAAAGGTTCAATAGGACTTTAAAGGAAAGAATGTGGAAACAATTTGCTCTTCAGGGCAATCAAAAGTGGGTTGACTTACTACCTAAACTGGTATATGACTACAACAACAGAAAACATAGGACAATAGGGATGAAACCTATAGAGGTAGATGAAAAGAATGCAAAAAAGGTGGTGAAGGCCGCTTTTACAGCGGAACTCAAAACAGATGCACCCAAGTTCAAGATAGGTGACAAAGTTAGGATAAGTAAACTTAAAGGCTTGTTCGAGAAAGGTTATACTGCTAATTGGTCGACAGAAATATTTGAAGTGACTCAGATTAATAACACAAGTCCGACTACATACAAGTTAAAAGATACAAGTGAAGAAGAAATTAAAGGAAGTTTTTACGAACAGGAGTTACAAAAGACAAAGTATCCAGATGTGTATCTTGTAGAAAAAGTTTTAAGAAAAAAGGGTGACAAAGTATTTGTTAAATGGCTAGGTTTTGATAGCTCACACAATAGTTGGGTAAACAGAAAAAATGTGGTATTTTAATGGTTAAAAAACCATTAAAATCTGATAAAAGTTTTAATTTTATTACGGTACCTACCGTCATACAGCTTTCGAGTCATGTCAACACTTATGAATCCAAAGTCCTCGTTCCACACCTTACTGCAAAGCTCTCTAAAGTCATTCCATTTAAAGTCTCCACCTACAAATTCGTCGTAGATGTGTTTCAAATTAATGTCATCTTGTCTAAATATGTTCAAAAAGTTAAGGTTGTCTCTCACCAACTGCTTGGGTATTTTAGAATACGTTTGCGCTAAGTAGAAACAGTCAATGTTCTTATGTCTTCCTCTGGTAAAGAATTCTCTTACAATATCTTGGTTTTCTGATATAAAGTCGTCAAACACTACAACGGAGCACTCTTCACATTCGTCGAATGGTATAATGTCATCACAGTTACTAACAAATGTAGCTACCTTCTCATTGTGTTCATTTTCAATTCTTTCACATTTTTCCATAAGATGTTTGTACTTAAACTGTTCTAAGCTTTTCGAGTAGATGTACAAGTGTTTAATGGTGTTCCAGTTAAGCCATCCAGGGCACAGAAGGTAATTATCAACCATTAAAGTTGTTTTACCACATCCACTTGGTCCAACGATGGCGCAACGAATTGAACTAGGTAATAACTTCCCATGTCTGCTTTTGATTTGTTTTTCTCGAATTCTGATCTTTGGATCCCAATCAGTCATTTTACTTTTTTATTTACTACTTAATAAATGAATAGAATTTTTGAAATTAGTGGTACATCCTCAAACTTAAGAAAGAGGCTTAATGTACCAATAAGAAACATGTATACAAAGGTTGGTTTGGTCGGATTTTATTCAACATTCTTAACTCCAAATGTCACAAAGGATAATAACAGATTACACTATGAGAAAGATGGTGTGGTTAATACTTTAAATATTCCATCAGGGCAGTACAGTCTAGACAATTTAGAGAGGTGTATTCAGAGCCAGGAACCTTTCAATGCTAGTAATATAAAGATTAAGGCTAACGAAATCCTAAATAGAGTTGAGATAGAAAGCTTAGACTTTAAGCTGTATTTTAATAAGGAATGTAGTATTGGGAGGATGCTAGGTTTTAGAGACGAAATTGTGGAACCTGCAACAAAAGTTGTTGCAAATGAGCTACCGAAAATAATCCCTTTTGAAAAAATTAAAGTGCATTTTAACTTAGCTGATGGTATGTTTGTAAAGGATTCTGACCACTTTCATCGAGAGACAAATATTATTGCTTGTTTTAAACCCAAGTTGGAAATGTGTGGTCACTTACAGTTTGGCAGTCCAATTATATACGAACCGTGTTATCCATTATTTTTCCCTGTGCACGATAAAGTTCAAAACCTGGAAGTAAGTGTAACGGATGAAAATGATGCTGCGATAGATTTTGGAGGAGCGTCGGTAACAGTTCTTTTAGAAATGTTTTAATTAAAATCTTGCAGTAAATAAAATGAATAAAATAGAAAGTTATCAGTGGCAGTCTTTTCCAGTAAATGAGAAGACTAGAAATAATTTAAACCTACCGAACAAAGATGTAGAAATAGACATCAAAGTTGGTGATGGTTGGTTTGACAACAATGCTTACTTGTATATGACCTATAATGTTACTCACGCAAATGGATCAGATTACACTTCTTACGAAGGTAAATCGAATGTTAAACTCGTTGACAACTTTCCGACACAGTTATGGAGTGCAGTAATTGTTAAGAAAAGAGGTCACATAATCTACAGGTTAGAGCATCCAAGCATTTCGTCGACGGTTTTATACCACCTTACTTCTTCTCTCGACGATGACATTAGATTCGAGGGTAATTTCATTAACAATGGTAAGTTACGAAAAAAGGAAAACGAGGTACTGTATCCGTTAAAAATGTTGGGTGGATTTTTTAAAGATTACAAAGAAATCATGTGGGAAGGAGACCTAACAGTAACTTTTGTGGGAAGCGCAAACGCTGGCGATGGCTTGTTTAGATGGTTTTCAAAAAATAATAGTGGAGCAGATATTGAAGGCTCTCGACCTGAGTTGGGTAAAGTAACCATTACCAGTTTAGAGATTAGAGTACCCATTGTTAAGTATGAGCCTAATTATGAACTAGAGCTAAGAGAAAAGATGCTAAAGGACCCTAAGATTCCGATTTCATTTTTTGATCTTCAGACGCAGGAAATAGTAGGAATTAGTGGTAAGAGAAACTTTGAGCTAGACATAACGAATTACTACAATTCTATGGAGTTTGACATGCCTTATTTTGTATTTGTGGTGTTTCAGACCAACAGGAAAGGAAACCAAGATGCTGATTCATCAGTGTATGATCACGTTCATCTCCAAAACATTTATCTAAAGAATGGTAGAAATGAGATATTTCCTGAAGAACTATGGAACATTGACCCTCCGGGTACTTGTTTGAAGGCATACAATGCATTTGCAGACTTTAAGAGAATAACTGAATTGAAAGATGACCATAAAATTAGTGCATACAGTTTCATTAACTCGTACCCTATTTACGTAATCAATATGAGTAGGAGAAAGAATGTTGTCACTGCTCAAAAAACAGCGATGAAGTTGTCAGCGACTTTTAATGCGCCTATTCCTGAAAACACTTTAGCATACATAATTATGTATGGTAAAAGAAACTTGACTTACGATCTTAAGCATGGACTAATTACTGAAAACTTTTGATGGAGAAGTTTTAATTTTAATGGTTCATTAACCATTAAAATTAAGGTAGACGTAAACCATAGATAATAAGAGAAGTTAAGGCTAATAATAATGGTAGACACAAACCATTTTCCTACGGAAAATAATAATTAGACTAAGGTAGACACAAACCATTTTCCTACGTGAAAATAAGAAATTGAGAATTGTTTTTTTAAGGTTTAACAGAACCATTTTCCTACGGAAAATAAGAAATAATTTTAAGGTAGACTTCCACCACATCTCAGTAGATAATAAAAATGTTTATTCATCCTTAAAAAATCGTTGGTAACTTTTATGGATAATTTCACCACAGATTTAATGCTGTTTTCTGGTAATTTTAATTTCGGATAATGGTTGGTTTTAACCAGGAATTTGACTGTTATTTAGGGTAGTTGTGAACCTTAATTTTTCTCAGAACTTTTGAGTAGGTTTTAATGGCTACTTAGAGCCATATTTTTAATAAATGTTTGTGGCATTTCTTTAATTTTGTTTATGGTTAGTTTTAAGCATTACTTTTGATTGCGTTTTATAGTTACTTAGAACCTTAAAATATCTTTATGGCTGGGGTGTTAATTTTTTAAATTTTTATGGTTGTTTTCAACTTTAAAAGAGATTACTTTTGGAAACCTCATTGGCGAGGTTGTGGTTGGTTTGATCCATAACTTTTGATTGCGTTTTATGGTGAGATTAGATCTTAAACAGGGTCACCCTACAGATAAGCAAAATACTTTTTAAGGTAGACTTGGACCTTAAAAAAAGAAATAATTTTATGGTCAAAATGAACCTTAGAAGAGGGGGTGTTCCCTATACACCCACATACTACTTATCCACATACACAGACCGCTCCATTATCGCGAACACAAGGTAATGGAGGGTAGTGCATTGACGGAGCTGTCATTTGTTCTCAGGTGGTTCATGTGAAAAGGTTTCCGACGGGAATATGTCCTCACAACGGAAATTAACAGATTTTCAACACAGAGTGGAAGTTGGAACTAGACGCAAGAGACATTCCATTTCGTAAATCATTAGGGAGTATCCCGCTATCCACAGTGCCAAGAGTGTGCCAAGAATACCAGTTTTCAGGCATTAGGCATTTCCTCTCACCATGGACAACGCAGTGGCCGATGACCTCCACTGAAAGCAGTGGCGTTTGAGGAGGTTTGTCAGTGCCAACAGACAAGCAGTGCTGTATGAAATGACCGCAGAGATCAATGCGGGACATGCTTCGAACGTATCAATTAGAACACTGCGGCGAATTTTGACGTTAAAGCATTACGGCAGCAGACGACGGACGCGGGTGTCTTCACTAACAGCAGGACACCGCTTGCAGCCACTCTCCAGGACTCGTGACCATATTATATCGGTTAGACCCTAGGCGACTGGAATACCGTGGCCTAGTCATATGAGTCCCCGTTTCAGCTGGTGTTAGGGTTTGAGTGTGGCGCAGACCTCACAAAACCATGGATCAAAGTTGTCGACGAAGCACTGTTCAAGCTGGTGATGGCTCCATAATGATGGTAGGCTGTGTTTACATGGAATGGACTGCGTCCTCTGGATGTTAGACTACATGGAGATCATTTGCAGCCATTCATGTACGTCATGTTCCCAAGCAATAATGGAATTTTTAGATGACAGTCCGCCAGTCACCGGGGCACAACTGATCGCAACTAGTTTGAAGAATATTCTTAACAGTTCTTGCGCATGATTTAGCGACTAATGTCGCCCGACATGAATCCCATTGAACATTTATGGGACGTAATCGAGAGGTCGGTTTGCGCATAAAATCTTTCACCTGCAACACTTTCCCAATTATTGACGCCTACAGAGCCAGCATGGCTCAATATATCTGCAGGAGACTTCCAACGACTTGTTGAGTCCATGCCAGGTAGAGTTGCTGCACTGCATTAGGCAAAAAAAAAAAAAAAAAAAAAAATGTCCGACACGATATTGAGAGGTATCGCACGACTTTTGTCCCCTAAGTGTAAAGACAACACAAAAGGCAGTCCCCAAGCAGAGAAAAATCTACGACCAGGCAGGGAATCGAACCCGGGCCTTAGCAACGCACCGCGCTGACCTCACAGCTCGCAAGGGGTGCTCCAGCCGTAGTTGGAACTGTACCTGTTCTAGCACGACAGGCAAGACGTTTGACGAGAAATAGCGATACTTTGTACCAGTCAACTTGTTTGCTAGTATGCAATCACCCATTACCCTATCACCAACAATTCCTGCCCACACATCAATGAAAATCACCGCCGATGAATGCTTCTCGAACTAGGTGTTGATTTGCATCTCTCCACACATCTCGGTTACGAAATATGACAATCCCATCTCACGTGAAGCCAGTTTTGTCTCTAATCTGTATCACTGCTGTGGAAAATGGATCTTCACCACATCTTTGCATAAGTTCACAGGAGAAACACTAACAGATGTATACAGCATGTGGTATTCATGAACAATAACAGAGGAATGCATCCTCATTTCTTTACCTGTAGGTCGTTTGTACTAGCAAAGAATTTTCAGTAGACGAGATGTGTTTCACAGGAGCGGAAATGAACACGGGCTCGTAGATTTTAAGGTTTTCATTTTAAAATCTATGTTTATTGGGCTTTTGTTATGTTTCTGGAGCATTTAAAATCCGCCTTACATTCGTCCAGTAGTCACCTACAATAGAGGGCCTGTCAGTAAGGTAATGATAGGACTGCACTCATGTCAACAAATGAAATACATTCAACTAAAAATGGAACTCATTGTCTCAGTGATACATCGCAAGCAACACACACTCATATTATCTTGCACTGTGGGAGTAATCTGTACCTCATTTTCTGTGGCGTGTTAATATGATTTCATTCAGTCTCAGTGATGAAGGAGTTGTACCACGGCTCGGTGACTGACTTCACGAGCCACAGCCTCTATGTCAGGTGAAGACGAGACCCACTCGATAAAACGAACCTCTTCGGCGCCTGTGTGACATTATGCAACGAGATCTGGCACCGGTGTGCGAATGTTAACAAGCTAAATGTTCCCTTTTTTCCTGGTAATAAAACGCCGTCCTGTCAACAGTGAAACCAGTAAAAATGATGGAGTAGTTCGGTTTCGACAAAGATTGGCACAAGAAATCAGTCGTTGCGTCTCACAGAAGCCATCCTACCAGGTTACATTTTGCTGTAAATTATTTCGTTCCTCACGCAGTATGATTTCTAAGGTGAGTTTCTAAGGTGAGTATATTAATTACCAAAGGTGTTTGCGTCTCGCACACAGGGTTCGAGTCTTGACACTCCAGAATGACGCAGGGAAGGCGCGATGTGTGTGCGTGTCAGTGTGTGTGTGTGTGTGTGTGTGTGTAAATAATACAGTCGTGTATATCACATACTCTTTTAAATCACAGCTACACCAAACTTAATTATGTAATTTTCTGTTTCTTCGGATCATTCCAAAATAATTTAGAGCTTTTCATGTGAAAATACATACATAAAAAAAGTTTTGCATCACCCCAGTTCCCAGAACTCCTGAAGATAGACGTTGACTGTAGATATTGTATCACAGACACAGTCCCTTTGACTGTTCAGTGATGTTACTAAACCCGCCCAAAGATGTTAACAACCACACATGAGCAGCGACTAACAGACGGAAGGGGTCCGACAACCGATCAGTGACAGTCATTCTGCCAGGAAGGAGGTACACGGCTCATGTTGTCTATAGTTCAACCGTGCCTAGACGGTCAATACAGCAGTTCGATCACGTCCGCATTGTTACTTTGTGCCAGGAAGGGTTCTCAACAAGAGAAGTGTCCAGGCGCCTCGGAGTGAACCAAAGCGATGTTGCTCGGACATGGAGGAGCTACAGAGAGACACGAACTGTCGATGACATGCCGCGCTCACGCCGCCCATACGGCTACTACTGCAGTGGATGACCGCTACCTACAAGTTACGGCTTGGATGAACCCTAACAGCAACACCACCATGTTGAATAGTGCTTTTCGTGCAGCCACAGGATGTCGTTTTACGCCTCAAACTGTGCGCAATAGGCTGCATGATGCGCAACTGCACTCCCGTCGTCCATGATGAGGTTGCAAAGACGACACCATGCAGTGCTGTACAGATGAGCCCAACAACATGCCGAATGGACCGCTCAGGACTGGCATCACCTTCTCTTCACCGATGAGTGTCGCATATGCCTTCAACCACACAATCGTCGGAGACGTGTCTGGAGGCAACACGGTCAGGCTGAACGCCTTAGACACACTGTCCAGCAAGTGTAGAAAGATGGAGGTTCCCTGCAGTTTTGGGGTGCCATTGTGCATTATGTGTGCCGACGTACGCCACCGGTGATCATGGAAGGCGCCGTAACGGCTGTATGATACGTGAATGCCATCCTCCGACCGAGAGTGCAACCATATTGGCAACATATTGACGAGGCATTCGTCTTCATGGACGACAATTCGCGCCCCCATCGTGCACATCTTGTGAATGACTTCCTTCAGGATAACGACATCGCTCGACTAGAGTGGCCAGCATGTTCTACAGATATGAACCCTATCGAACATACCTGGGATGGATCGAAAAGGGCTGTTTATGGACGATGTTACCCACCAACCACTCTGAGGGATCTACCACTGAATCGCCGTTGAGTAGTGGGACAATCAGGACCAAGACTGCCTTGATGATCATGTGGATAGTATGTGCCACGACGAATATACGCATGCATCAGTGCATGAGGACATGCTTCTGGGTAGTATTGGTACCGGTGTGTACAGCAATCTGGACCATCACCTCTGAAGGTCTCGCTGTATGGTGGTACAACATGCAATGTGTGGTTTTCATGAGCAATAATAATGGCGGAAATGATGTTTATGTTGATTTATATTCCAATTCTCTGTACAGGTTCCGGAACTCTCGGAACCAAGGTGATGCAAAACTCTTTTCGATGTGTGTATATAACATTAGGGGGACAGAATGATTACTGAAGAATATAGCGCAGATCAAGCCGTTAGTATGTAAATATTGTCCCACATATTACTTGAGGCTCACACTGGAAGAAAACCAGAGCCAAGGATGGGAGGAATTTGGTACCATCTCGCTAAATTATCCCTTTGTCCTGCTATTACTGCCCTCTACAACGTGTTATTTAAAATAATAAAAGCACTGCTTCTCTCACTTACACAAAATTATGGGTTGCGGCTATGTTATTTTCATATCAGCACCATCGTATTTCTTAGTGGTACATCCTTAGAGGTGTCTGCATCCTATCATGAGTAAATACTGGCAACTACCCGCCTTCTGCTCTCAACTTTGCGTCTAAAGTTATTCTAGAGCCAAAAACCGACGAGATGGACTTTACTTGCGGTTATGGTAAATAGGACAATTGTAGAGCACTTGTAGTTACGGAGTTCTTCTGCGGTTGCGATAAATAGAAGAAACGTAGAATACTTACAGAGTACTAACGGAGAATTTTATTTCGACTTATCACATCTGGTGTTTGCTCCCCAACCACATTTCTCCTCTCCACGATACAGTACGATGTACTGTTGGCATCAGTAATTTTGTCCCTCTTTATGTTGCTCGCGGATGCAGGCGAAAATTTTTCAAATTTATTGCTATTTTTCACGTTTGGCTGGCAGATGAGCAGAGCAGTATTATTTTCTTCATCTCCTTCTACTTCTTCTTGTACATGGATACTCAGCAAATCACATTTAAGTGGAGGGTTCATCGAATCCCATTCACAAATCCCTATTATTCCAATCTCTTCTAGCGTGCGGAAAGAATGAACACCTACATCTTTCCGTACGAGCTCCGATTTTCCTTATTTTGTCACGGTGATCGTTTCTCCCTACGTAGGTCAGCTTCAACAAAATATTTTCGCATTCGGAAGAGTTGGTGATTGGTATTTCGTGAGAAGATTCCTCCGCAACGAAAACCGCCTTTTTTCAGATGATGTCCATCCCGAATCCTTTGTAATTTCAGTGACACTCTCTCGCCTATTTTGCGATACTACAAAACGTAGTGCCCTTCTCTGAACTTTTTCTATGTACTCTTTCACTACTAACTGGTGAGGATTACACACCGCGCAGAAGTACTCTAAAAGAGAATGGACAAGCGAAGTGTAGGTAGTCTGCTTAGTAGACCTGTTCCATTTTCTAATTGTCCTGCCAATAAAACGCAGTCTTTGGTTAGCTTTCCCAACAACGTTTTCTATGTGTTCCTTGCAATTTAAGTTATTCGTAATTGTAATTCCTAGGTTAACGGAATCTTCCGTTGGTTCTTGGTAGAAAACATTTTAATAAATGAAAAGCACCAGTTTTCTTTCGTTCTACAATATTACTTTTATTGTTAACCGGTTTTCTGACGATGGCCTTGCAAGCCGAAAACCGGATAACAATAAAAGTAATATTGCAGAGCAAAAGAAAACTGGTGCTTTTCATTTATTGTAATTCCTAGGTATTTAGGTGAATTTACGGCCTTTAGATTTGACTGATTTATCGTGTAGCTGAGTCCTTTTAGCACTCATGCGGATGACGTCACACTTTTCGTTATTTACGGTTAATTGCCAGTTTTCGCATCGTACAGACACCTTTTCTAAATTATTTTACAATTGTTGTGATCTTCTGACGACTTTACTAGACGATAAACGACAGCGTCATCTCCAAACAACCGAAGACGACTGCTCAGATTGTCTCCCAAATCATTTTTATAGATAAGGAACAGCAAATGGTCTATACCACTACCTTGGGGAGCGCCAGAAATCACTTCTGTCTTACTCGATGACTTTCCGTCAATTACTACGAATTGTGACCTCTCTAACAGGAAATCACAAATCCAGTCACATAACTGAGACGATATTCCATAAGCATGTAGTTCCACTACAAGCCGCCTGTATGGTACAGTGTCAAAAGCCTTCCCGAAATCAAGAAATACGGAATCAACTTAAGATTCCTTGCCAATAGCGCTCAACACTTCATGCGAGTAAAAAAATAGTTGTGTTAACACAGGAACGACGTTTTCTAAATCCGTGTTGACTTTGTGTCAATAGACCGTTTTCATCGAGGTAATTCATAATGTTCGATCACAATACATGTTCCAAAATCGTGCTACATATCGACGTTAACGGTATGGGCCTGTAATTTAACAGATTACTCCTACCACCCTTCTTGAATATCGGTATGACCAGAGCAAGTTTCCAGTCTTTTGGTACGCGACTTTCGCCGGGCGAACGTTTGTAAATGATTGTTAAGTGTGGAGCTATTGCATCAGCATAGCTCTGAAAGGAATCTAATTGGTATACAGTCTGCACCAGAAGACTTGCTTTTATTAAGTGATTTAAGTTGCTTCACTACGCTCGGGATATCTACTTCTAAGTTACTCACGTTAGCAGCTGTTCTAGGTTCAAATTCTGGAATATTTATTCCGTCTTCTTTTGTGAAGGCATTTTGGAAGGCTGTGTTTAGTAACTCTGCTTTGGCAGCACTGTCTTCGATAGTATCTCCACTACTGTCGCGCAGAGAAGGCATTGATTGTGTCTTGCCGCTGTCATACTTCACATACGACCAGAATCTCTTTGGATTTTCTGCCAAGTTCCGAGACAAAGCTTCTTTGTGGAAACTATTAGAAGCAGCTCGCATTAAAGTCGACTCTAAATTTCGAGCTTCTGTAAAATATCGCCAATCTTGGAGATTTTTGCGTCTGTTTACACTTGTCTCGTTTTTTTCGTTGTTTCTGTAACAGTGTTCTCACTCATCTTGTGTTCCAAGGAGGATAAGCTGCGTCGTTTGTTAATTTATTCGGTATAAATCTCTCAGTTGCTGCCGATACTATTTCACTGAATTCAAGCCACATGTGAGCTACATTTATATAGTTAATTTGGAAGGAGTGGAGATTGTCACTCAGGAATCCGCCAAGTTAATTTTTATCTGTTTTTTCAATAAGTATTTTTTTCGTTTATTTTTGGAGGATTTGGGGGTTACAATGTTCATTCTCGCTACGGCAACGCTGTGTTAATCCCTGTATCCGTTTTGATGCTCGTTATTAACTCAGTACTATTTATTGTTAAGAGGTCAAGTGCGTTTTGACAGAAAACAGGACTTGAGAATTTCGATGGTTGTGACTCAGGTTACTGCACAACGAAGTTCTTTCTGCGTCGTTCAGTGGAATTTGTTGGGCACATCTGTAATCCTACGGCCGGCCGCGGTGGCCGAGCGGTTCTAGGCGCTTCATTCCGGAACCACGTGACTGCTGCGAACGCAGGTTAGAATACTGCCTCGGGTATGGATGTGTGTGATGTTCTTAGGTTAGTTAGGTTTAAGTAGTTCTAAGTTTAGGGAACTGATGACAGATGTGAAATCCAATAGTGCTCAGAGCCAGCTGAACCAGTTGAAAGAATATCAGTGATAAGATTCGCTGATAACATTGCTGTCCTCAGTGAAAGTTAAGAAGAATTACCGGATCTGTTGAATGGAATTGGGAGTGAAACGAAAAAAGACGAAAGCAGCAGAAATTAGAATAGCGACAAACGCCGCATTGCATTATATGAAGTTGAAAATCCTGATTCTGACGGTATAGTACATTTCTTTTATTCCGCCGAATGAGGTATACCTTTCTCCTACATTGTGAAATCAGTTGTAAAATGTAAATCCTTTGCCATTTTAAACTTGAAATATTAACTATGATACATATTTTAACCACAGCTAAATTTAGAATTATTCGATAGCAATAAACTTAAAAAAGAGAAGGATGCAGATGGTTTGTGAGCGGATTCCGTTAAAATAGTGCCCTGCTAATTTTGTGTGAGATACTCTACTGAGTAGTACCCTGGTACAATTGGAGTTAATAATACATATACAACGACCTCAATTTTCTGGACAAGGTATCAAATAGGACGAATAAAAATAAAGTTACTGTATATATATACTTGTTTTGTAAATAAAGCTGCCTTTTCCTGCTGCTAATTACTTCATTTTTCCCATACCCGTTTCACCTTCTAATGTTCTAAGGAATGATCAGTGGGATCTATAACGATACAGTTTTGTTAGTTTTAGATTATTAAACAGTTCACTTCGCGATTTTTTTGTAAAAAAAAGTAATTACTTATGATTTTCTGATCTGCATTTCCTCACATCTGGTCTGGAGGTCGCACCACCACTTTTATTACTGCCATATAATCACACCTTTGTGTTCTCGCCTTCCACGCTCTGTTCACCATATTTCTCACACTTTTCTGTGGTGGACGATTGTTCTTTTGTCACTCGATATAACTACTTCGTCGTACACTGTTTTTCACAACATAAATATTGCGACTCCATTACTTGTTTGATTTTCTTTGGTATGTTTACCTATTTGTTGGCACCCTAACGAAGTATATGTTCGAGACTAACTTCTATTTATGAAGTCTATACCATCTGTGTGTAAGAGAGAGAGGGGTGGATAGAGCTGACGAGGTTTTTTCCTTGTGGGGAAGGGGGGGGGGGGGGTGTACTAGCCGTTAGCGAGTGGTTGAAAACTTTCGTGACAGCTAATTTGCCTTTTCGTTTCAATATTCTGTGCAGGGGTTCATGGATGAGTGAGTGTAAAGATGTTGGGTTCTATTGTTATTATTATTATATTGGACAGTATTATTATATTAATATTTTTTGCGAACTTTATTCTATTATTTTATCTATTAGTGTAAATAACGACTTGCTTGGCATATGTGCTTGGTCATTCAACAGGATTTTCCCCACTGCTTTGGTTTTCTGTATGTGGTAATTTTTTGTATGGTTAGGAGGTGTTTTTTGTTGATTCTAGTTGTTCTCATGCCATCTTCTCTAGTGGTTGGTTTGTATTCATTTTCTCTTAGGTATTCTGCAAATGTGGAATGGTTTTTCCTATATTTCCAGGCTCTCATGTGTTCTTTGTATCTGACAACAAATTCTCTCCCTGTTTGCTCTTTGTATGTGCCTTCACATGTGTTACACTGTAGCTGATATATACCTGCTTTCTGGTATATGTCTCTGTTTTTTGTCAGATTTGGGGTGTATTTTTGTATAGAATTGTCTGTTGTGTATGCTATGTTTATTCCCTGTCTTTTGAAAATGTTGGTGATTTTATGGGTGAGTTTGTGTTTGTATGTCATTGTGTACCATCTAGTGTTTTGTTTCATCTTTTTCTGATTATCCTGTGTAGTTGTTATGGGACTGCGTGTTTGTGTTTGCTTCTGTTGCGTTGTTGTCTGTGGTTTGGAGATTTCTGCTTTTATTTTACTTTTAATTTTGTTGTTTAGCTTTGTGACTGTGTTATTATTGTAACCATTATTTTGTGCTATCTGCTTTATTATGTCCAGTTCTTTTTGGTGGCTTTCTTTGGTGAGTGGTACTGTGTTGAGTCTATGGAGCATGTGTCGAAGTGCTGCTTCATTTGTGCTTGTGGGTGGTTCGAGGATTGGGGAATGATAACGTCTGTTGCTGTGGGTTTATGGTAAATTTCAAACATATGCTTACTATTTTTTTATTGTTATACGCAGAAAGTTAATTTGGTTGTTTTGCTCTCTTTCAATTGTGAATTTTATGTTTTAATGTATCTTGTTGATGTTAGTACGTAGTTTTTCAATTTTTGTTCGTGATTCATCTATTAAGCAAAGGATGTCATCCATATACCTGAACGAATATAATATGTTGTATTCTTTTGCTACTATTTTTGTGAAAATGACCTTTTCAATTGGTTTACAAAAATATTTGTTAAGGCTCCTGAGACTGGTGACCCCATTGGTAATCCATCTTCTTCTAAACAAAATTCATTATGAATTGGAAGTAATTTTGTTCTGTTATGAGCTTTATTAGTGTGCATGTTTCCTTAATCTATTCATCAGGGAGTTGACTATTAGTTTTCAGGTTCGTATCATAATTTCTGTTGTTTCTGGTACTGGTACGTTGGAATACATGTTTTCTATATCAAATGAGAGGAGTGTTGCTGTGTCTAGGATTTTTATAAATTTTATTTATTGTATTAACTGTGTAGTGTTTCAATGGTTGTGTCTTCTTGTACTTTGAAATTTTCAGACGGTAATTTTAACACGTATCCTGCAAGCTTGTAAGTGGGGGATTTTCTGAAATCCAGTATTGGCCCCACAGGGAAATTTGGTTTGTGGATTTTTGGTTGGCTTCGGAGGACCGGTGCAGTGGGACTGATCTATGCGAACTTTTTTTCTCTGTGTTATCCAGTATGATGTCGGTATTTTTCAGTGTTTTTTTTTTACTTTTGCCTGGAACCTGTTTGTTGGGTCTGATTTTAATTTTGTAATTCTATTTTTTGAGATGAATTCTTGTGTTTTTTCATTGTATTGTTTTTTGTCTATCAGTACTACTGTGTTCCCCTTGTCTGCTTTTTAAATGATAACATTTTCATTTTGAAGTTTTCTCCTAAGCTTTCTGGGTGTTATAGATTCTGTGTTTTGTTGTTTTTGAGTTGTGTTTTTATACTGGTTATTCTATTCTGGATTTATTTTTTTACCAGTTCTCTAGTTAATCCAATGAGGACACTGCGATTTTAATTCCTATCTTCCCTTGTCAAAATACTTTCTGCTTCTATAATTAGATGTTCTAAGTAATTTTCATCTATTTCTGAATTTGCATTGTATTTTAATTCTTTCTCCAACAGCTATCTTTCTTTACTGTTCAACAGTGTGTGTCCATAAGGTTCACTAATCTTGGGTACAATTGGTGTGTTTTTATTGACTGTGTGTGAAGATATTATGCTGTGACTGAGTTTCTTGAGTTGGTTGATCTTTCTTCTATGGTCAGTTTCCATTCTTTGTACAGCAGTTTTTGTGTGCCTTTCGGCCTTGTTGAACAAGTATTTATACGCTTGCTGCGGAGGATGACCACACAAACAAACTTGTTAAAGTTACTGTGTGTTTACAACTAAACTGTCTTCCGCTGAAATGGGTTTTCTGATATTGGGTTGTTTTTCAATGTCACCACGAATCACCTAGAGTACGTAAAAGACCGTTTGTCTCTTCATTCTTACATATTCGTAACATTTGTCTGGTTGTTCCACTGTCTGAGGAAAGAATGTATGCTACTGGCTATATTTTAGCTTCGATATATTTTAGCTTGGATATAATTTTAGCTTGGATATATTTTAGCTTATACACATGCACTGGGCGTCGTTTTAACAGCAAAAGTCGCAGTGTAGGACTCGTTGAAAGTGCCTTGCCGTCCACCATTCCAAAAACAGACGACGATGGAATGCAGTGTTTACCAAACCGTCGACCGTCGCTGGTTTCTCTGTGATCGCAGCCTAATACTAAAGACAGATGCTGTAGTAAGACTAAAAACCAACACACTTATTCACTACTCACAACATTTTGCTTAATTTCACGTTCCCGTCCTCATCCACAAGCAAGCACTCAGAATCATGGGAATTATTTACACTTCGGAGGAGAGCTTTTCCCCGACAGGTGTTGATCGTGGACTCCGTCTCGGGGTCTGCAATAATTTATCACTACTGACTTCTCCGTTAAGCAGGGAAACTGTTACGAAACACCAGCAGGGACTGAAGAAGTTGTGAAAATTCTGAACACATTCGTAATGCGTGTGACAACTTTTTGGTCGATGTTCCAGGACGTGGAGAAAATTAACTCGAGTTTCCAGGGAGGTCAGTAGAGCTTTCAGGCGACACGGGAGCTGAGCGAAGAATGGAGACATGAGAGATTATTCCAAAAGTTGGTGACTACGGTTACGTCCGAAGTCGGTAAAAATCGTCTATCATCTTCACATACTACCTCGTTAGATATTGTTGCCCAGTTACTCACTTATACCAATCGTTTATTAGAAAAGAAATGGAATCTAATTAATTTAAAGCGTAAGATCAAAGAAGTTTTATTTAAAGATTTTTAAAAGTACATTGTACGAATAAAATATTTTGAAGAATCACTACAACATGAGTTAAACACAAAACGTGGTTATAAACAAAATTTGCTTCCTCTCAAACGAGACAATAAATGTGTTATTGGTTGGGCAAACAAGATTACAAACAAATTTTGTTTCCGCTCGAACGCGAGAATACATGTGTTATTGCTTGGGGCAAGCAACATAAAATAGTCCACAAAAGAGACATTGCGAGTTCCTCTACACTGCAGTACTTAGGTAATTGTTCAAGATCGTCCGAAGCTCGTGGTCTTGCGGTAGCGTTCTCGCTTCCCGCACGCGGGGTCCCAGGTTCGATTCCCGGCGGGGCCAGTGATTATCTCTGCCTCGTGATGACTGGGTGTTGTGTGTTTCTCATCATCGTTGACTCGCATGTCGCCGAAGTGGCGTCAGCTAAAAAGGACTTCCAAGACGGTGGCCGAACTTCCCCGCATGGGGCGTCCCGACCAACAATGCCATATGATCATTTCATTCTGTTCAAAATCAATCTGAAACATTCGGCTCGTTGTAAAATACAATAGTCGATAGTTAACGGAAAAAGGTGTGAACCTGTGGTATCCGTGTAATGAAAACCGTTTTATTCTCTCCCCTTTGTAATACAATATTCACGTCAGTTGTGTTAGCCAGTAACTTCTTTACAAACAGCAAGCTGATACGTTACAAGATCTAGGCAGGTCGAGGTCCTTTAGTAACGTAATTGCATTTCTCCTTTAAGTGTTAGGATGGCAACGACTGAGCCGGACTTTCCTCATTTTATTTTTTCTAGACAAATCTACCGGGTTCTTACACTAAACGGCACCCTGAATACCAGGAATTATCCTTGTAATTCAGGAACCCATTGATTCGACTCTAATACCGATCTATAGGATTTATACATATTCTCCACTTGGTAAGTGATATTCGTCCATTTTAAGTTTAAATACACTATCTGATCAAAAGTAACCGGAAACGCGTATGCAATTCGGACTTGACCACAAGATGCCGGGAAGCGGACCCGCCGGTGTAAAAGGAGAAGTGCTATCGGTAGAATAGCAGTAACAGTAGAACAGGTCGATCATCCGAGTTCAGTGACTTCGAACGTGGACCAGTCATAGGATATCGCCTGACTAACCAATTCATCAGGGAAATTTCAACCCTTCTAAAGCTTCCGAAACCGACTAATGGTGAAGTGATTCGTAACTGGGGATCAGACACAGCTAATCCAAAATTAGGCTGATTTCATGTACTGACGGACGGGGACCGTAGATCATTGCGGAAGGAGGTTGTAAAAAATACTGTGAAATCTTTTGGTATTTCCAAAGTGCTACAAGCAGTCCAGCTAGCACATTGGCTGCCCTTTCGGAGTTAAAAAAAAAGGTGTGCAATGATCGAGCAACTCCTCGTGAGCCACACATTTCTGAAGTCAATGCGAAGCAACGCACGAGCAGTTGCTAAGAGCGATGCCACTTTACAATGGATGAAAGGGAACAGGTGTGTTGGATCACGTTATATCGTGAGGCAATCCGATAGAAGAGTTTGGATTTGGCGACTACCTGAAGAACGTTAATGCCGTCATGTGTAGTGCCTACAATGAAGTATAGGGGAAGTGGAGTAACGGTAGAGGTGCGTGTTTCTGTGACTGGGATGTGATCGCCGACCGGGTTGGCCGAGCGGTTCTAGGCGCTACAGTCTGGAACCGTGCGACCGCTACGGTCGCAGGTTCGAATCCTGCCTCGGGCATGGATGCTTGTGAAGTCCTGAGGTTAGTTAGATTTAAGTAGTTCTAAGTTCTAGGGGACTGATGACCTCAGTCCCATAGTGCTCAGAGCCATTTGAACCACTTGGGATGTGATTCCCTCATTGCGCTTAAGAAAACGCTAAATCTGGAAGGTATTACCGTATTGGATACTACGAACAGTAGAGGAACAGTTAGAAGACGATTACTGTTTGTATCAGTGCGACGATGCACCCTGTCATAAAACAGGACCTGTGAGACAATGGTTTCTGCACAATAACAGACCACAGTGCCGACCTGAACCTAATGGAACACTTTGGAATGAGTTAGGACCTCGACTTCACTCCACACTCCAGTTTCGAACATCACTATCTTCCCTGGTTTCAGGTCCTGAGGAAGAATGGCCTGCCATTTCTCCACAGACTTTTAGACAACTAAGACACAAACGAACTACAAACATTGGCTGCTATTCGGGGAGAGTTGAAAATTTGTACCGGATCGGGATTCGAACCAGAGTCTGTAGCTTATTAGGCATATGTTCTGACCACTAAGTCATCTACCCTGACAACCCTCCCGTCAGATCCAAATTCTCAACAACGTACAAACTACGAATGTAGTGCCCCTTGCCCCTTATCCCCCCCCCCCCCTTCAGACACAAATCCGCACATTACGAATGTAGTGCCCCTTGTCTATTATCCTCATTACTCACGACATTTCGCCGATTCCCGTAAGAGTTCGAGTCTGGTGTGCACCCGCATTGAAGAGATCACTGGTGGTCCTCGCCATAATTATATGTAAGTGGTGTCTGTTTTTTGGTACAGACCTCCCATTGTAACTTTAACATGCGGATCTTTAGCCACCAAAGCAGCACTCCAGGCCACAAGTGGCCCATCTGGACCACCCGACCGCCGTGTCATCCTCAGTTGAGGATGCAGACAGGAGGGGCGTGTGGGCAGCACACCGCTCTCCCGGTCGTTATGAAGGTTTTCTTTCACCGAAGCCGCTACTATTCGGTCTAGTAGCTCCTCAATTGGCATCACGAGGCTTAGTGCACCCCAAAAAATGGCAATAGCGAGAGGCGGCCCGGATGGTCACCCACCCAAGTGCCGGCCACGCCCGACAGCGCTTAACTGCGGTGATCTGACGGGAAGCGGTGAATCCTCTGCGGCAAGGCCGTTGACACTAACTACCAAGGTTATGTACAAATTGACAAGACCGGGCATCATTGACTCTAGGATCCCATTGCGACTACCTAGACTCTATCGTTATGCAATCCTCACTGCTATGGTAAGATTTGCCGGAAACGTCATGGTATATGAGATGTAATAGGATCGAAATGGTAAGGCGTACACAGAGGAGTGTGTTGCTGAGGCTCACAGGAGCCTCGGAGACAACACCGGTGGAGGCCCAATTACTCTTACTAAGAGTGTCCCTCATAAATATCAGTGCCACATACGAGGATCTCTCTCTGCTGACATCAGAAACGGTATCTTCCGAAGGTGAGAGAAATAAAGTCAGAAAATAACAAGCAAAGAAGAGCCAAAATTGTGAACAGCACATCAGTGGCAAACAGACTGTCAGTCCGGATGCAGAAAGGGTGCTTCGGAACGTCAGGATGCCATGACGAGTACAGACTGAAGCCAACTGCAGATGGTGGCTCATGTCCGTATTAATGACGTGTGTTGCTTTGCATCGGAGGAGATTCTCTCTGTTCAAAAATGGTTCAAATGGCTCTGAGCACTATGGGACTTAACGTCTGAGGTCATCAGTCCCCTAGAACTTAGAACTACTTAAACCTAACTAACCTAAGGACATCACACACATCCATGCCCGAGGCGGGATTCGAACATGCGACCGTAGCAGCAGCGCAGTTCCTGACTGTAGCGCCTACAACCGCTCGGCCTTCTCTCTATTCTCGGGCGGCTAGCGGAAATGGTTAAGACTACCAGTCTTGCTTGTGAGATTAAGACGGAGCTCATCGTATGCAGCATCGTCGATAGAATCGACTGTGGTCCTCTGGGGTAGAACTGAGTGGAGGGTCTGAATCAGAGGCTCAGGCGCTTCTGTGGCCGTATAGGCTGCAGATTACTTGACTTGCGCCATCGGGTGGTGAGTTTCCGGGTTCCGCTTAATAGGCCAGAACTCCACTACACACAGGAAGCGTAGCGCACGGGTAGCGGCGGCTGCATGGAAGGGACTGGACAGTTTTTTAGGTTAGAGGGTCTCAGGAAACCACAGAAAGGACGTTCGACTAAAAGGGGGCAGATAAAACACACTAAGGTAGTAGTAGAAACGATCGGTATTGTAGTTGTAAATTGTCGTAGCTGTGCTGTGAAAGAACCACAGCTCTAAGCCCTAATAGAAAGTAATAAATCTCAAATAGTTATAGGTACGGAAAAGCTGGCTAAAGCTGGAAATAAGTTCGGCCGAAATTTTTTCAAACGACCTAACAGTGTTCAGAAAGGATAGATTAAATACAGTTGGTGGTGGAGTATTTATTGTTATTAGAAGTAGTTTACCTTGCAGTGAAATTAAAGTAGATGGTTCCTGCTAAATAGTATGGGTAGTTGCTCTACTTAACAAGAGGGCTAAACTGTTAACTGGATCGTTTTACCGATCCCTTGCTGGGAATATATAGCTGCTGAACAGTTCACAGAAAACTTGAGTCTCATTTCAAATAAGTACCCCAATCATACATTTATAGTCGGTGGTGACTTCAATCTACCCTCGATATTCTGGAAAAACTATACGTTAAAAGCTGGCGGCAGGCATAAAGCGTCATCCGAAATTGTACTGAATGCTTTTTCAGAAAATTATTTTGGACAATTAGTTCATGAGTCCACTCGAAACGTAAATGTTTGCAATAGCATACTTCACCTCTTAGCAACAAATAATCCTGGACAAACAGGAAGTATCATGACGGATGCAGGGATCACATAAATTTATAAATGATGGTTTTGATCCCCCATGGTACACAAAACGTGTCAGATCGTTGTTTGCAGAAACAACGGGAAAAGGAGGCCAAAATTAAAAGAATGCAAAAGCCCCAAGATTGCCAAAGTTTTGCAGAAGTTCGAAAAATAGCGCGAGCTTCAATGCGAGATTCTTTTAATAATTTCCATAACGAAACTCTGTCTCGAAATCTGGCAGAAAACCCAAAAAGATTCTGGTCATACATAAAGCACGCCAGTAGCAAGACGCCATCAATACCTTCACTGCGCGATAACAACAGTGAAGTCACTGATGACAGCGCCACTAAAGCAGAGTTATTAAACACGGTTTTCCGCAATTCCTTCACCAAAGAAGACGAAGTGAATATTGTTGGTTTCAAATCAAGAACAATTGCTAAGGTGAGAAACATAAAAATAGATATCCTCGGTGTAGCAAAGCAGCTTAAATCATTTAATAAAGGCGAGGCCTCTTGTCCAGTTTGTATAACAGCCAGGTTCCTTTCAGAGAATGCTGATAGAATAGCTCCATATTTAGCAATTATATACAACAGCTCGCTCACAGAAAGTTCCATACCTAAAGACTGGAAAATTGCTCAGGTCACACCAATACCCAAAAGGTAAAATAGGAGTAATACTCTGAATTACAGGCCCATTTCACTAACGTCGATTTGCAGTAGCGTTTTGCAACGTATACTGTGTTCGAACATTATGAATTACCTCGAAGAAAACGATTTATTGACACGTAGTCAGCACTGATTCCGAAAATGTCGTTCTTGTGAAACACTACTAGCTCTTTACACCTATAGAGTAATGAGTGCTATCGACAAGGGATGTCAAATTGATTCACTTGAGCGACTGAATTCGTGATTCCCTGTCAGAAAGCTCACAGTTGGTAGAATTAGACGGAAAGTCATTGAGTAAAACAGGAGTAATATCGAATGTTCCCTAAGGAAGTTTATAGACCCTTTATTGTTGCTGATCTATATTAACGAGATACGAGACAATCTCAGTAGCCCTCTTAGCTTGTTTGCAGATTATACTGTCTTTTTCCGTCTTGTAAAATCATCAGATGACCAAAACGAGTTGCAAAATGATTTAGATATATGAATGGTGCGAAAAGTGGCAATCGACCCTGAATAAATAAAAGTGTGAAGTTATTCTCATGAGTAATAAAAGAAATCAGCAAAATTTCGATTACACTATAAGCCACACAAACCTCAAGGCTGTAAATTCAACTAAATACTTAGGGATTACAATTACAAATAATCTAAATATAGATAGGTTTGTGGGTAGAGCAAACCAAAGACTGCGATTCATTGATAGAACACTTAAAAGGTGCAATAGGTCTACTAAAGAGAATGCTTACACCACACTTGTCCGCCCTATTCTGCAGTATTGCTGTGCGGTGTGGGACCCGCATCAGGTGGGACTGACGGATGACACAGAAAAAGTTCAAAGAAGGGTAGCTCGTTTTGTATTATCTTGAAATAGGAGAGAGAGTGTCATATACATGATACGTGAATTGGATTGGTTCAAATGGCTCTGAGCACTATGGGACATCTATGGTCATCAGTCCCCTAGAACTTAGAACTACTTAAACCTAACTAACCTAAGGACATCACACAACACCCAGCCATCACGAGGCAGAGAAAATCCCTGATCCCGCCGGGAATCGAACCTGGGAACCCGGGCGTGGGAAGCGAGAACGCTACCGCACGACCACGAGATGCGGGCTACGTGAATTGGAGTGGCAATCAATAAAACAAGGGCGTCTCTCGTTGCGACGGGATCTTCTCATGAAATTTTGATCACCAGTTTTCTCCTCCGATTGCGAAGACATTCTTTTGGCACCCACCTACATAGGGAGAAATGATCATCACGATAATGTAAGGGAAATCACGGTTCGCACAGAAAAATTTAAGTGCTCGTTTTTTCCCGCGCGCCTCTCGAGTGTGGAACGGTAGAGGCACAGCTTGAAGTTGGTTCATTGAAACCTCTGCCAGGCACTTTATTGTGAATAGCAGAGTAATCACGTAGACGTGAACGTAGATGTAGAAGTAAGTAATAGCAGCATAGATCATGGGTGTATAGTTTCGCAATAGGTAGTTCCTCAAGAATATATCTTCTTTAAAGCTGATGTGTCCCAGTGATTAAGATTAGGAATTGCCGGTAAGCCATCTGCTGCATTGGTAGTCCAAATGATTATCAAATGATGTATCATTGTTAAGGGGTTTGTGTGTGTTTTTGTAATTTATTATTTTATAAATTTTCTGTTTATATTTGATTTAGCTATTACGTTCCAAATCTTGAACTGAATCTTAACTACAGTTATATACCGCATTCTGTAGCTCTGTAAAATTTCGACTCGTATGGTTCCAGATGGAGAGTGCCGAAATTGCAAGCGATAACAAATGAATTAACAAAACAAATAACACCATTTTCACGTCCACTAATAGGTGTACGGATACTTTTGATGACATAGTGTAAATGCAACGCACATTCTCAGAAACCTCCCGGCATCCTGTTATCCAATCGCTATTCCTACCATACGTGTTTGCAGTATTTCATATGCCTCCATATTACTATTGCTCGATGTAACGGGGTCCATAAATTCGTCGTTGATTTTGCAATCGGGTACTATTGGGTTCTTTCTGATTTTTTTCCCGGCGTAACCTTACTTATATTTATGGCAACAATCTTGTCCATGTTATGCTCCTCAAAGATGAAAGAGAATGAGCTCAACCGGAAGAACAGGCGGTGGTGGTGCTGGACGGGTTTGGAGGCCCTGCCCTCACTGCGGGTCTGGGAATGAAGGGGCGGCCTTCCTCCCCCCTCCTAACCACAGGTTTCATCAGGCGGACCGAAAGACCACACGCAGATCGGGGTGGAAACAAATTTCTAACGGCGTCATTATCTTCCTCTCACTATTCACTAAAGATTTCACATCCAGAACGTCTGCTTGGTATTTATATTTCATGCCAGAAATGGACAAACATGAGAAACCTCTCACTTACAGTGAATAACTTGAAATTTGTTCAGTTACTAAATTCTTCCTTGTGATCTTTCCACAACTTCCTTTACGAGGTGAAGAGTGCGGACCATCCTGTTGTTCTACTAGTATTTTATTTATTACCAACGTTTTTTCGGCCTATTATGTTTCAAGTAGCAAATGATTATTCTACATGAATTCACCAGCGTTCAAATAAGGCAAAATTTGAAACTGTAAGCTATTGAAAAGTGCACAACGTCTCTTTTCGTACTAATACGCTGGAATTGTGATTTCGGGAGTCCCTGTCTATAGTTTAGAGTCACACAGTTATACACTACTGGCCACTAAAGCTGCAACACCAAGAAAGATGAACGTGCTACAGACGCGAAATTTAACCGACAGGAAGAAGATGCTGTGATAGGCAAATGATTAGCTTTTCAGAGCATTCACATAAAGTTGGCGCTGGTGGCGACACCTACAACGTGCTGACATGAGGAAAGTTTCCAACTGATTTCTCATACACAAACAGCAGTTGACCGGCGTTGCCTGGTGAAACGTTATTGTGATGCCTCGTACAACGAGGAAAAATGCGTACCATCGCGTTTTCGACTTTGATAAAGGTCGGATTCTAGCCTATCGCGATTGCGGTTTATCGTATCGCGACATTTCTGCTCGCGTTGGTCGAGATCCAAAGACTGTTAGCAGAATATGGAATCGGTGGGTTCTGGAGGGTAATACGGAACGCCGTACTGGATCTCAACGGCCTCGTATCACTAGCAGTCGAGATGACAGGCATCTTATCGGCATGGCTGTAACGGATCGTGCAGCCACGTCTCGATCCCTGAGTCAACATATGGGGACGTTTGCAAGACAACAACCATCACGAACTGTTCGACGAAGTTTGCAGCAGCATGGACTATCAGCTCGGAGACCATGGCTGCGGTTACTCTTGACGCTGCATCACAGACAGGAGTGCCTGCGATGGTGTACTCAACGACTAACCTGGGTGCACGAATGGCAAAACGTCATTTTTTCGGATCAATCCAGGTTCTATTTACAGCATCATGATGGTCGCATCCGTGTTTGGCAACATCGCGGTAAACGCACATTGGAAGCGTGTATTCGTCATCGCCATACTAGCGTATCACCCGGCGTGATGGTATGGGGTGCCATTGGTTACACGTCTCGGTCACCTCTTGTTCGCATTGGCGGCGCTTTGAACAGTGAACGTTACATTTCAGATGTGTTACTACCCGTGGCTCTACCCATCATTCGATCCCTGTGAAACCCCTTATTTCGGCAGGATAATGCAGGACCGCATGTTGCAGGTCCTGTACGGGCCTTTCTGGATACAGAAAACGTTCGACTGCTACACATTCTCCAGACCTCTCACCAATTGAAAACGTCTGATCAATGGTGCCCGAGCAACTGACTCGTCACAATACGCCAGTCACTACTCTTGATAAACTATGGTATCGTGTTGAAGCTGCATGGGCATCTGTACCTGTACACGCCATCCAAGCTCTGTTTGACTCAATGCCCAAGGCCGTTATTACAGCCAGAGGTGGTTGTTCTGGGTACTAATTTCTCAGGATCTATGCTCCCAAATTGCCTGAAAATGTAATCACATGTCAGTTCTAGTGTAATATATTTGTCCAATGAATATCCATTTATCATGTGCATTCTTCTTGGTGTAACAATTTTAATGGCCAGTACTGTAAATAATCTTAGGCTGTCTTCACGCCCTAAATGTATTTTATTTGATATAGTGTGGTGCAAATATGGATGAAACAAGGAAGGTAAGAGTGGATATCACAGTATGATCAGAGGTCATTGTCGACTGGACACTTAGAGCACATAGATCACATGGCATCTAACTCTACAAATTGCTCCGAAGTACACGGACAGAATTTCAAAATTTGTTCACGAATATTTTCTATGCATTTTGTTGTAAGGAACTCAAGATCTACGGGGGCTTGTTACAGAGTAATTAACTGATCTGAGTTCTACTTCCTTTTTATCTCTGTATCTCTATTCTGGTACAAATATCTGGAAGAGACCAAATGTCGACTCAGTGCGCTGTGTATCTTCTTTGGAAATAAATTTGACAGTACGCGCAGCTGATAACGGTAAAGCCCACCTTACTCTTCGCCCTCAAGCTTGATCTCAGTACTGCTCGGTCCTATCCACGTTTTGTTTTTCCGTCAGTGTTAATTCCACATTAACGGTATTACGCGGCATTGGGTATAGACTTAATGGTGCAGAGTTGGCCGATATCCACCTCGTTTATCCGTCCTCTGAATGCAACGCAAGAGCGGCGCAACTACGCTATGCAGAGCTCTCCCCGCAGCGGTGGCAACATCATCTCAGTACATTCGCATTGTCTGGAAGTTGTAGACGTGTGTTTCGTGTTCTGCGTTTCGGTGATTGCATATTACAGGCTTTCCGCTGTTGTGTACGTAAGTAGACAAAACACGTGTAATTGGAGTAATAAAACGAATAAATCATAATTAGGTTATTACTGCGAAACGAGCCACCAGAGATCGCGGGTCTTCCATTTCGAAATGCTCGGAAAATATTCCTGGATAATCTTCGAAGTTTCGTCAGCTGAATTCGTGTTCACCCTGTATAACGAAATACTCACGGACAACAATTTTCAGAACAATGGGCACACAGATAAAGTACCTGTTTTACAGAATGACGGCAATGAATGCTACCAAAATAGGGCCAATAACTGACAGAACTGTTCTACAGTACACACACTGTATGAACAATAAACTACGGTATATTGTTTATGATAAAAAATTAGTTTTCTGAGTCACACGAAGTAGAAGAATAATTCAGCATGGGCTTTGACGGTGACATTGAAATAACGATAAGTGCTTCTGAGGGTTAACAGCCATGTTATAACAATCATTATCATCGTCAAAACTGAAATTTCGATGACGACGCTGGTTCAGCCTACATTCCCAAAAAGTCCTATAGACAATTCTATCTCTTCCATTTCCACATCGAGATACTTACGGTAAACTTATATTGTTCGGATTAAAATATGTATACAATTATTTACTTTTCTTATTGTTACTATTCTGTGGTTTTATGTTTTGTTGCTGCATACACAACTGCTGTAAACAGCATGTCACAATTACGTTCACAGTCTGTCATTGCAAGAAATATCTTTCCCATTTCTACTTCAAAATACTTCAAATAAACTTGCACTTTTCGGCTTAAATTTAATTTAATATTTATTGTTCTAATTGTTACTATTCTGTAGTTTCTTAGTTTTTGCCTGAGCATATACAAATACTGTAAACAGACGTGAGAACTGCGTTCACTGTTTGCCACTGCGCAATGTTCAGGACACCGATTTCGCTCCCTTAAGCAAATTATTTCATATCCCCGATAAGGCTATTTACGCTGTGGATTCCGTAAAGCACCTAGAGATTAATGTTCATATGGTTTCTTAAGAATGGCAATAGTTGGTTTTCTTTCTTTCTTGATTTCTCCCCAGACCGAGGTAATCCAATTTCTCTGATGTTAAAGACGTCGACAATAGGTCAAATTCTAACTTTAATTTATCCATTTATCATACAACAAATTCTATGATCGTCTTCACAGCGGCAATATTGTGTTAAAGTTTCTAACCACTATGGAGAGGAAAAATATTCAATTTGTGAAGTGTTGAAACGATATTCCACACGCCACGAAGTCGAATTAAGGATTCTCTGTTTGTTTATATACCCTGGTTTACTAATCTGATCCCATCGGAGTTTGCGCGTTATCGGTACAACGATTTGGAGTTACTGACGGATAAGGTCAGTAGATCTACACTCCTGGAAATGGAAAAAAGAACACATTGATACCGGTGTGTCAGACCCACCATACTTGCTCCGGACACTGCGAGAGGGCTGTACAAGCAATGATCACACGCACGGCACAGCGGACACACCAGGAACCGCGGTGTTGGCCGTCGAATGGCGCTAGCTGCGCAGCATTTGTGCACCGCCGCCGTCAGTGTCAGCCAGTTTGCCGTGGCATACGGAGCTCCATCGCAGTCTTTAACACTGGTAGCATGCCGCGACAGTGTGGACGTGAACCGTATGTGCAGTTGACGGACTTTGAGCGAGGGTGTATAGTGGGCATGCGGGAGGCCGGGTGGACGTACCGCCGAATTGCTCAACACGTGGGGCGTGAGGTCTCCACAGTACATCGATGTTGTCGCCAGTGGTCGGCGGAAGGTGCACGTGCTCGTCGACCTGGGACCGGACCCCAGCGACGCACGGATGCACGCCAAGACCGTAGGATCCTACGCAGTGCCGTAGGGGACCGCACCGCCACTTCCCAGCAAATTAGGGACACTGTTGCTCCTGGGGTATCGGCGAGGACCATTCGCAACCGTCTCCACGAAGCTGGGCTACAGTCCCGCACACCGTTAGGCCGTCTTCCGCTCACGCCCCAACATCGTGGAGCCCGCCTCCAGTGGTGTCGCGACAGGCGTGAATGGAGGGACGAATGGAGACGTGTCGTCTTCAGCGATGAGAGTCGCTTCTGCCTTGGGGCCAATGATGGTCGTATGCGTGTTTGGCACTGTGCAGGTGAGCGCCACAATCAGGACTGCATACGACCGAGGCACACAGGGCCAACACCCGGCATCATGGTGTGGGGAGCGATCTCCTACACTGGCCGTACACCTCTGGTGATCGTCGAGCTGACACTGAATAGTGCACGGTACATCCAAACCGTCATCGAACCCATCGTTCTACCATTCCTAGACCGGCAAGGGAACTTGCTGTTCCAACAGGACAATGCACGTCCGCATGTATCCCGTGCCACCCAACGTGCTCTAGAAGGTGTAAGTCAACTACCCTGGCCAGCAAGATCTCCGGATCTGTCCCCCATTGAGCATGTTTGGGACTGGATTAAGCGTCGTCTCACGCGGTCTGCACGTCCAGCACGAACGCTGGTCCAACTGAGGCGCCAGGTGGAAATGGCATGGCAAGCCGTTCCACAGGACTACATCCAGCATCTCTACGATCGTCTCCATGGGAGAATAGCAGCCTGCATTGCTGCGAAAGGTGGATATACACTGTACTAGTGCCGTCATTGTGCATGCTCTGTTGCCTGTTTCTATGTGCCTGTGGTTCTGTCAGTGTGATCATGTGATGTATCTGACCCCAGGAATGTGTCAATAAAGTTTCCCCTTCCTGGGACAATGAATTCACGGTGTTCTTATTTCAATTTCCAGGAGTGTATTAACCAGCGAAATAACGGGCGAATGGCTCAAATGACTCTGAGCACTATGGGACTTAACTTCTGAGGTCATCAGTTCCCTAGAACTTAGAACTACTTAAACCTAACTAACCTAAGGACATCACACACATCCATGCGCGAGGCAGCATTCGAACCTGCGACCGTAGCGGTCGCGCGAATCCGAACGGTAGCGCCTAGAACCGCTCGATCACTCCGGCCGGCCCCAGTCGAATGGATTGACCAGACATGAATCTTTTTTTTTCATCTTCCACTCATACCCAACAACATTCTTCACAGAGTCTATGAAACACTCCTTTTGTTTCAGCTAAATTATAACATAATCGTTAATGAATGTAGTCTAGGGCGGAATGAAACAATAGAGTTAACCATGTCACACTTCATTAACCTTTCTTCATTACGTAATACATGCTAAAGCATACAGCGAACAACAAATAACAAAAAGTGGTTACGGTGCGATTTTACAATACATAGGATATTTTCGTCGTTTGCAGTGATAAAAAAAATTATATTCGTCGTCTTAAGGATCATAATTATTCTTTGAATAGGTCATTTCGTCTTTACAGTCAGTTTTTTCCACATTAATGTGCTGGAGACAAGGAGAAGCATCGCACGAATTACGTGTGTATCTTTTCATTCCAGATTCTTTTCCTTCTGACACCGTTTACTACCCTTCCAAGTGTTTCTATCTCTCTCCTTGGTTTCGCTGGAGTCGATTTCACTCCTTTTCGCATCAATTTGTAAAATTTCATCAAGTGTAAATGGCATAAATAAAAGAATGCCTGGACTTGCGAATTCTCCTCTCCAAGTGATTTCGTAGCAAATCTCTTCTTTGAGTTCGAAGCAATCTCGACATCTCATTATTTTTTCGAAATACACTGCGTGATAAAAGAAAAAATGACGCAACCAGAAGACGCAGCCGGATGTAACTTCGTACACGTATACACAATAGGCGGGGGTGTAAGTGATTTGAGGTATAATTCTCTGCGACAGGTAGAACGACCATCACACTGCACTAGAGTTATTCGCGTTTAGTGTTGTTGTCAGACATAGCAGGGTATGTAAGGGGCATGAACAGCGTCATATGTTGGGTGTTTCTGTGAAGGACACGGAGATGGCGCGCACTCGTCTGAGACAGCGTTATCAGCACCTAACTGAGTTGGAAATGGGCTCCATCATGGATCTCTATTTGGCTGATTGGTCGAATCGTGCAATATCCATATTTATGGGGCTTTTGTATGTGACTGTGGCCCAGTGTTAGACAGCACGGGAACGTGAGGGTAGGCCTACTCGTCGTCATGGATCCGCCCGACACGTCCTACCAGCGCAAGAGAGGATCGCCACACTGTGCACCAGGCACGTTGTAACCGCTTCATATCTGCGTCTGCCATCTGAGAACTAGTGAAGATTCTGTGTCATCCCGCTCCATTAGTCGGAGATTAGAAGCGATCGGACATGGGAAATACTGTCCCACGTGTAGGCTGGGGTTGACACCACAACACAAAGGACTGCATTTGGCGTAGTGGCTGCTCAGGAATTTGTCGCACTGTGTTCAGCGATGAATCACAGTTCATCATGATCCCAGATTACCATCACCGACGACTACGGTGGCGACCTGGACAGAAGTCTCATTCTTTCAGGGTATCGGAAAGGGACAGCGGTCTTACTCCTGGTGCTATGGTGTGAAGAGCCATCTGACCTGAATGCAGGTCATTGCTGAGGGAACTCTGACGGCACAACGGTATTTCACGGGAATCCTGCGCCCACATGTGTTACATCTCTTGCGACAGCACCGCGGTGCCAGGTTTCAACAGGATAATGCTCTTCCACACATGGCTCGTGGCTCTCTGAACATTCTTCGTGATCTTGTGGTGCTCTCGAGGCCAGAAAAATACCGAGACATGTCCCCGATGGAAAATGTGCAAGACCAGCACAGACGTCAACTTGATTACTGGCAGTATTCAGAATGCAGAGGACGACTTACAACATTTGTGGGCCACTTTGCCTCAGAAGACGATAGAATGGCTTTATGACACCCTTCCCAACTGAATAAGGGCAGACGGGGGTGTGGGTACAACGGAATGCAGATGGGTAGGCTCATAGTGCTGTCACGTTCTTTGAAAATTTGGACTCGATTCTGTAATCACTGAAATAACATCAACTATCTTGTCAACTCGTGATATTCCATTTCGTCTCCTCCACCTCTCCTGAGTGCGTCAACGCCATCTTTTTACACTTACTCTGTAAGTTGAACACATCTTATTTACTACCCCATATCTATACCGTGTTTTGTTTCATTGTAGAATATGATCATCAGGTTTCATTTCAATTCCTGTTTCTTCGTCAGCCGTCTCAATTAAATATAAGCCTGAAATTAGAGTGAAACGGCTTTTTGCTTTCTGTACGTAGAATACCATGTTTCCTTCATTGTCGTATGAGAAAACAATTGAATCATGGCTTTTTTTGTATTCGATATTTCGTCAGGTATTTCGACTTGATTTCACTGAAGTTCCAAAGGAAAGATATCCTACCATTTTTTATAATGAACATGTGATGTACATTTAAGGAAAGAATAGTACGAGGGTCGTTCACAAAGTAAGTCCCGTTTGGTTACATGAAACAAACGTGTACAAATACAGAAAAAATATTTATTGTACAAAGATCTACAGCAGTTAAACTACTTTTCTACATAGCTTCCTAAATTTTGTAGTCACTTGTTATAGCGTAGCACAAGTTTTTGTATGCCTTCTTCATAGAAGGTTGCCGCCTGTGTATCCAACCATGTGGTAACATGTTCTTTCAGCCTGTCATCATCGTTGAAGTGTTGACCACCGAGGACAGATTTCAGGTGTAAGAAGAGATGAAAGTCGCTTGGAGCGAGGTCCGGGCTGCACGGAGGATGATCAAACGCGTCCCAGTAAAATTACCGTAAGAGTTGTTTGATCACATTCGCAGTGTGAGGTCGGGCATTATCGTGGAAAAAAAACAACGTCTTTTGACAGCAAGCCTCGGCACTTGTTCTGTATTGCGCTGCGCAATTTCTTAATAGTCTCGCAGTAACCATGGGCATTGATTGTTTGGCCTCGTGGTAAGAAATCAACCAGCACAATGCCTTTTCTGTCCAAAAAAAAAAAAAAAAAAAAAACGATCCACATGACTGTTCGAGGTGTCACGATTTGCTTAGGATTAATCTTCGTTGGGGATGACGTGTGCCTCAATTCCATTGATTGCCGCTTTGTTTCAGGGGTGTCGTACTATACCCACGTTTCATCCCCCATGACTATCCGAGAAAGAAAACCATCGCCTTCTTTATCGTAGCTTGTCAAAAACTAAAGTGCACTGCCCATCCGTTGCTTTTTGTGTTTTTCAATAAGAATTTTGGTATCCTAAGTGAGCAAAGTTTTTGAAATTTCAGTTTTTCAGTAACAGTTTCATTAATTAGTGATCGTGAGATTTTCGGAACTTCCACAGCAAGGCCACTAAGTGGAAACTTGCGGTTGTGCTTAATGTTATCTTCAATTGTATGAACCAGTTCATCAGTAACCACAGACGGTCGTCCACTTCGTTTTTCGTCGTTCACTTGATCACGTCCTTCATTGAACAGTCTGACTCATCTTATAACCATTGAATCACTCATAGCATTTTGTCCCTAAACCTCACAGATCTGCTGATGAATTTGCTTTCGTTTAACGTTCTCTGCATTTAGAAAACGAATCACATATCTGATTTCACACGTGGCGACATTTTCAATTACGGTTGACATTATAAAGAAGCACTACAAAGCACGCGTCGGCAGCAGCGATCTGAAAAAGGCGTACATGTCTTCTCCTTGAGTCACACTAATTGCCGCACCTGCTCTGAACTGCAATCGTAGCGCTGCCGCGGATAGAAATAGAAACGGAACTTACTTTGTGTACGACCCTCGTATGTGGAGAATTAAACATGAAGTGTTACAAATATGGTCACAGGCATCTCTCAGATACATGAAGGGATTCAGGGAGAACTGATTTATTTTTTTAAATAATATGATAAACTGAAACACTTGTGAAAGTAAATGTTAATGGAAATTTAGAATAAAATTTAATTTACTCTGAAGTAATAAAACTTCCACAGTTGGTCACCCAGTCACTAGTAGATGCAGTTCGACTCTCAGATGTGTAATATTTACGTACAGAATAGCAACAATACTGAGAAAAGTACTCCTTCAGGCATGAAGACAGAGGAAGGGTGTGGGGATTAGAAGCCTTTGCGAGACTCGTGCTGGTCTCTACCTTTCCAAGAAAATAAATCCGTTTTCATCTGTCACAAAAACGCGACGGACGAAATGTTGCGAAATTTTACATGGATCAGTGAGTTATTCGATTTTGTTTTGTTTTGTTTTTTGTCTTAAAACATGTTCTACTTAGTTCTCGCTTCTTGGGTGTTGTTGTGTTTAAGTAGCCCTATTTGGGCATTTACTTATGACAGCATCTATACATCAGTCTTCTCATTGCCTCTTTGTTCAACTTGCTCTTAACATCTCTACTTCACAGGTATGACAGCTCATTGAAATTTTCGTTATGGACTGAAATTATTGGATCCACTATTGCCTGATTGCGGTCTATGGTTGGGAGCATGAACACTTTGTGTTCTAGTAGTAACTGTTATTGTTGTGACGATTTCAGTTTCTGGCAAGTTTCCTGATAGTGTTTGGTTTTAAAATGTCGGAATTTTTTAATGGACAGTGTTGATCATTATTTTGTGTAAATAATTTGGATATAACGTCCAATACCTGTTACAGCAATGTCTTAAGCCGCATGTGACCTGCTGAATTTCTTCTATTTATTGTTTGACGTCTCAGCCACGGCCTGCAGAAAATCAAACATTATATTCAAAAACAATGAGTGAGAACTCTGTTCAGCACGTGACCATAGCACAAAACATAATTAACAATGGGGGCTCTAGGACTGATTGCAGTTTTGACACAAAGTCGTCTGTATATGAACACTGCATCAGTGAAGACTACCTAGATAATCGAAAATGAAGAGCATAAGGAAAGGTGATCCCACTTCAGTTTTGAAGAAACATGCAAAATTAAAGCTACAGAAAGAATAAATGAAGTTGAAAGTCAATACCCCACCTCTCTAGATAAAACTATAGTGGAACTTCAATTAAAAGATGGAGAAGAAATGGTCTACCAGTACAGCCTCACTCTTGAACAGAAAAAAGCAAGTATAAATAAAAAGGGGAAAATAAAAAGGAAAAAAAGAATTCCAAATCTTAGAATGAAGTAAACTGTAATGTTGTTCTGTTTCCTTATAAGTGATTTAAATTCCGGTATATAGTTTTTTTCTTTTCGGTTCACTTCGTTTTACATTACTTTAGTGTGAAACTACTTGCGACCTGGAGCTAGTTATTGTTCTTGTTCTTTATTCATTGACATACTTTCACATGAGCGGAACTGTTTTGCGTAACTATGACTCATGAAAGGAAACTAGACACCCATCTGAATAAATCAGTGAGAATTGTTACGGCTCCAATAAGTCCATACGATCCCTTAGCTGCACAGCATCAGTAACATTCCACAACCTGAACTGCGACCCCAAAAAGCAACCATTCGAGACTTGAGGAAGCTCCATCATCCCGACTACCCGGAAGTCCTTCCAATTCTTACAGTTTCAAAATTATCTTTCTCCAGACCGCTCGATGTCACGCACTTTTCTGTGGCCTAATGGAAGAAACAACAAGAAGTTTGGCATTAAAGAAGTGTGGTGGAATATTCCAACAATAAAACATCAAGGTGATTAAGATCCATCTTCAAGCCTACCTGAATTTGATCTGAAGGGAAGTCAGTGGACAAGACTGAACACGAGAAGAACCGGTCACGCCAGGTGCAATGCTATGATCCGCGAGTAGGGACCCCGAGACTATCGAGGCTGCGACTGTGAAGCCCAGGAACAACTGTTAAGCATGCTGTTAGAGGTTGCCCTCCGAGAAAGTATCCAACCCCATTCGGAGACATGATTAATGCTTCTCTCTTTCCTATCATCTGGCTTCATTTATTAGATGATGAACTATGATTAAATGTATCTATTTTAATTCACAGTCTTAATTTTGGAGTTTAAATGTTCTTTGTTTAGTATTATTGAATTACTAATTTCCGGAATTGATTTAAACATATTACTTTTGTGTCTAAATCATTAAAGTATAATTGCAGACTACATGTATTTCTTAATACACTACTGGCCATTAAAATTGTTACACCAAGAAGAATGCACATGATAAACGGGTATTCATTGGACAAATATATTACACTAGAACTGACATGTGATTACATTTTCAGGCAATTTGGGAGCATAGATCCTGAGAAATTAGTACCCAGAACAACCACCTCTGGCTGTAATAACGGCCTTGGGCATTGAGTCAAACAGAGCATGGATGGCGTGTACAGGTACAGATGCCCATGCAGCTTCAACACGATACCACAGTTTATCAAGAGTAGTGACTGGCGTATTGTGACGAGCCAGTTACTCGACCACCATTGATCAGACGTTTTCAATTGGTGAGAGGTCTGGAGAATGTGTAGCAGTCAAACATTTTCTGTATCCAGAAAGGCCCGTAGAGGACCTGCAACATGCGGTCGTGCATTATCCTGCTGAAATGTAGGGTTTCGCAGGGATCGAATGAAGGGTAGAGCCACGGGTAGTAACACATCTGAAATGTAACGTCCACTGTTCAAAGTGCCGTCAATGTGAACAAGAGGTGACCGAGACTTGTAACCAATGGCACCCTATACCATCACGCTGGTGATACGCCAGTATGGCGATGACGAATACACGCTTCCAATGTGCGTTCACTGTGATGTTGCCAAACACGAATGCGACCATCATGATGCTGTAAACGGAACCTGGATTCATCCGAAAAATTACGTTTTGCCATTCGTGCACCCAGGTTCGTCGTTGAGTACACCATCGCAGGTGCTCCTGTCTGTGATGCAGCGTCAAGGGTAACCGCAGCTATGGTCTCCCAGCTGATAGTTCATGCTGTTGCAAACGTCGTCGAACTGTTCGTGCAGATGGTTGTTGCCTTGCAAACGCCCCCATCTGTTGACTAGGGATCGAGACGTGGCTGGACGATCCGTTACAGCCATGTGGATAAGATGCCTGTCATCTCGACTGCTAGTGATACGTGGCCGTTGGGATCCAGCACGGAGTTCCGTATTACCCTCCTGAACCCACCGATTCCATATTCTGCTAACAGTCATTGATCTCGACCAACGCGAGCAGCACTGTCGCGATACGATAAACCGCAATCGCGATAGGCTACAATCCAGCCTTTATCAAAGTCGGAAACGAGATGGTACTCATTTGTCCTCCTTACACGAGGAATCACAACAACGTTTCACCAGCAACGCCGGTCAACTGCTGTTTGTGTATGAGAAATCGGTTGGAAACTTTTCTCATGTCAGCACGTTGTAAGGGTCGCCACCGGCGCCAACCTTGTGTGAATGCTCTGAAAAGCTAATCATGTGCATATCACAGCATCTTCTTCTTGTTGGTTAAATTTCGCGTCTGTAGCACGTCATCTTCGTGGTGTTGCAATTTTAATTGTCAGTAGTATATTTGTTGTTGTCACCATGCAATAAATAAATAAGTAAGAATGAAATCAAAAAACATGCCCAAAATTTACAAATTTAATTAATTTTTCAGCACTTTGGGCAAGAATGCTGTTTCTAACACCGTAAATGTTTCTCTAAACAAAATCGAAGTAATCTACCACAATCAAAATTAATACTTCAGTCAATGCGAATAAAATCAGGATTTTTCAGAACATGATGATTCTTATTCGATGTTCCACAAGGGCAGCGAGGATTTCTCCTCCTCCCTCCTCACAGATTTTTTTTTCTCATTAATCCTACACAGATGTTGCAGCGAAATACCGTATCCTGCCACACACTGACTAAACAATACCGACGATTGGTTCAGATTTAACCATTTGGAGTCTCTGTTCGATATTGGCAAAGAAGCAACATCCTCGTCTTCCTGTGACAGATGCGTTCTGTCTATCTCGTCACACATCTATTATGTGCTCTCTGATGAAAATGCGACTGTCTTCTCAAATCCCAAGTTTACCTTTGTGCCCTTCTTTCTTTTACAATTGCTGATGTGTAGAAGAAATATGACCATAAAACATGATTATTGGCAGTATGAAAAGGAAACTTTACATCATGCGCACTACTCGACTTGACTATCGATAAGTATAGCGACAGACAACATAGATTACGCTGATACTATACCTCCCTACTTAGCACTCATATACAACCGCTCGCTCACCGATATATCTGTACCTACAGATTGGAAAATTGCGCAGGTTGCACCAGTGTTCAAGAAGGGTAGTAGGAGTAATCCATTTAACTACAGACCTATATCATTGACGTCGGTTTGCAGTAGGGTTTTGGAGCATATACTGTATTCAAACATTATGAATCACCTCGAAGGGAACGATCTATTGACACGTAATCAGCATGGCTTCAGAAAACATCGCTCTTGCGCAACGCAGCTAGCTCTTTATTCGCACGAAGTAATGGCCGCTATCGACAGGGGATCTCAAGTTGATTCCGTATTTCTAGATTTCCGGAAAGCTTTTGACACCGTTCCTCACAAGCGACTTCTAATCAAGCTGCGGAGCTATGGCGTATCGTCTCAGTTGTGCGACTGGATTCGTGATTTCCTGTCAGGAAGGTCGCAGTTCATAGTAATAGACGGCAAATCATCGAGTAAAACTGAAGTGATATCAGGTGTTCCCCAGGGAAGCGTCCTGGGACCTCTGCTGTTCCTGATCTATATAAATGACCTGGGTGACAATCTGAGCAGTTCTCTTAGACTGTTCGCAGATGATGCTGTAATTTACCGTCTAGTAAGGTCATCCGAAGACCAGTATCAGCTGCAAAGCGATTTAGAAAAGATTGCTGTATGGTGTGTCAGGTGGCAGTTGACGCTAAATAACGAAAAGTGTGAGATGATCCACATGAGTTCCAAAAGAAATCCGTTGGAATTCGATTACTCGATAAATAGTAAAATTCTCAAGGCTGTCAATTCAACTAAGTACCTGGGTGTTAAAATTACGAACAACTTCAGTTGGAAGGACCACATAGATAATATTGTCGGGAAGGCGAGCCAAAGGTTGCGTTTCATTGGCAGGACACTTAGAAGATGCACCAAGTCCACTAAAGAGACAGCTTACACTACACTCGTTCGTCCTCTGTTAGAATATTGCTGCGCGGTGTGGGATCCTTACCAGGTGGGATTGACGGAGGGCATCGAAAGGGTGCAAAAAAGGGCAGCTCGTTTTGTATTATCGCGTTATAGGGGAGAGAGTGTTGCAGATATGATACACGAGTTGGGATGGAAGTCATTACAGCATAGACGTTTTTCGTCGCGGCGAGACCTTTTTACGAAATTTCAGTCACCAACTTTCTCTTCCGAATGCGAAAATATTTTGTTGAGCCCAACCTACATAGGTAGGAATGACCATCAAAATAAAATAAGAGAAATCAGAGCTCGAACAGAAAGGTTTAGGTGTTCGTTTTTCCCGCTCGCTGTTCGGGAGTGGAATAGTAGAGAGATAGTATGATTGTGGTTCGATGAACCCTCTGCCAAGCACTTAAATGTGAATTGCAGAGTAGTCATGTAGATGTCTAGATGTAGATAGAAATGTTACCGCAGATGCTGGCAAAAAATCACTTTCTGAAATTAATATCAGGGGAATTGGGGATTGGCAAGAAGAGAGTAAACATCATTAATTACAAACATTATTCCAGAGTATTGCCTCACAAATTGACTGACGATCAGAACGGAATAGAGAATGCAATATTGGTCAGTGCGAATGGGATACTTTATCCCTCTGCAAACCACCGTCGTAATATATCTACAGCCGCGTCTATGCTCCGCAAGGTACCTAATGGTATGCGACAGAGGATACTTCTGAAACCTATATACCCTCACCCCCTTTTTCCTATTCTGGTCGTGAATGACATATTGGAAGAATGATTAGCCATAAACCTCTATTTTAGCTTTAATTATTGGATTTTCTCGTTGTAGTCATTTCGCAAGAAGTATGTGGAAGGACGTATGTTCCCCTACTTTTCTACGAACATGCTGTTTCAGTATTTCATAGCACACTTCTCTGTGACAAACAACACCTCTCTTGTAACGCCTGTCGAGAGAGTTAATTGAACATGTTCGTCACGCTCTCGCGCCGATTAAACGATTCAGTAACGAAATGCGCCGCTCTTCTGAGGATCTTCAAAAACTCTTCTGCTAACGCAGCCTCCGCAAGGGATACCCCCATATGTCGAACAAGTGTTTTGTAAACCACTTCTTTCGTGGATGAAATGCATTTCCTTAAGATTCTTCTTATGAATGTCAGCCTGACATCTGCTTTTGCTACAGTTTGTTTCATGTGGTCATTAGTCTTTATTTCATTCCGTATGGTTACTCCTACATATTTTGGGGTAGGTACTGTTTACAGTAATTTGTTCTAAACAGATCGACGTATCTCGGGTACACGCACCACTAAGTTGATAGCCGCTGTTCCAGTTAAATATATTATAGTACATTCTGAAGTCTACATCCTACTTGATGGCAGAGTCTCGGAGGGCTGATGTATAAGTCAAGATTTTTTTTTCGTCATGCACAATTTTGCGAATACTCATGAAGCCGTAACCAACAACTGCAGGATTTTCTAAATCATAATTTTTTAATGTTTCGTTGCTGTCCTACACTACGTTCGAAAACTTCACGAGCTGAATGGCTTTCTTCAGGATTGCAAAGGGGTATTCCTAATTTTAGGGAGCTTGCTACCAATTCTGTCCTCAGCTGGTCGAAGCATCTCTTTACCTTATTGGGTGCCATTAGCATCGTAGATATCGACACTCACTCTAGCAGTACGACAAGAGGCAGATGCTCCTGATGAGGACCAAAGCTTGAATTTTTATACTAATCTGAAACGGCAAGAATACCATGGAAAAATGGAAATGAGCGTTTGGCGTCATTGGCCGGGAGGCCCCTTACGGGGCAGGTCCGGCCGCCTTGGTGCAGGTCTTATTACATTCGACGGCACATTGGGCGACCTGCGCGCCGGATGGGGATGAAATAATGATGAACACAACACAGCATCCAGTCCCTGAGCGGAGAACATGCCCGACCCAACCGTGAATCGAACCCGGGCCCGAAGGACGGCAATCCGTCCTGCTGACCACTCAGCTATCGGGGCGGACAAGAATACCAACAACATTACGGGGATGGCATGACGGTGGCAGGCAGGAGTGTTTCTGACCATTGCCTTGGTGACAGTTGCGACTACACTGCCTGAGAAAAACGATGAAGGACTCAGATGAGGAGGAGGAAAATAAATGATCCTTCACAGGTTGAGAGAGCGTATGATATTATTTCAATGGTTACAAAACAGCTTCAACCTTCCAAAGAACTTGCCAATGTAAGCCTCCCCTCTAGCCTGGATACATTCAGTGATTCCTTTGAGAAGGAGTCTTAAAGCCGTTGCATCCTCTCCTGAAGCAAGCTGTACCACAGCTGTTTTGCCGTTGATATCCAAGATTCTGGCACTGGGATGAAGTTGACGTCCTGGCGGGTCCTACACATGACTAGTCTGAGGATCGTGGTGGTCACAGAAGTACCTCAACATCACTCAGAGACACGTGCCTTGAGTGGACGAGCATCTGCCCCGTTGAAAAATGGCACCACGATACTGTCACAAGAGAGGTAACACAGGAGGACATAGAATTCCATGGCGCGCCAATGTAGCGACAAAATTCCCTCAGTCACCACCAGCCTTGACCTGAAGTCGCACCCGGCCTCCCACACCACGACGCCCGAAGTAACAGCACAGTGCATCTCAAAAACCTTATAAGAGTGAACTCACGACGACGCCATTCATCGATAGTCCATGCTTCCCGATCACGCCGCCACTCCAAACGAAGCCGTCGTGGTGTTAACGGCAGCCTTAGTCCGTCTGCTGCTAGACTCTGATCAGCATTATGGCATGACGTAGAATGTTGCAGGGATTCCATGACTTGTTCTCGGATTACAGTCTGAGATGTGAACGGGTTACGATGTGGTTGGTGCGCAATAAGACGATCCTCCGTTCTGATGGTTAGACTTCGTCTACCAGGACTTCAACGACCAGCATGTCTGCCCTCATGTTCCAATGCCGTCCAACACCGGGACATTGTCTCATACGAATGCTCCACAAATATGGATATTACACGATTGTACCAGCAAGCCAAATAGATAACAATGATCAGGTCACTCTCAAACTCTACGAGGTGATAATAATGCTATCTTGCACGTGTACGCGGCATCGCCGTCTCTTTCAAAGTCATCAATCAACATCTGAGATTGTTCGTGCTCGTTTACACACCCTATCACGTGTAATAACAACACTAAACACAAACAAAACTTACGCAGTCTGTTGGTCGTTCTATCTGTCACAGAGATATGTAACTCTAATGATTTACATCCCCTCCGATGGTGTGAAAGTGTGCCAAATTAAACTGACAAGTCTTTGGATGCTTCACTGAAGAAGCAAAGAACTGGTACACCTGCCTAATATCGCGTAGGGCCCCCGCAAGCATGCAGAAGCGCCGCAGCACGACGTGGCATTTACTCGACTAATGTCTGAAATAGTGCTGGAGGAAACTGACACCACGAATCTGTAACACTACAAGGTGGTGGAGATCTCTTCTGAACAACACGGTCCACGGCATCCCACATATGATCAGTAATGTTTACGTCTGGGGAGTTTGGTGTCCAGAGGAAGTGTTTAAACTCAGAAGAGTTTTCCTGAAGCCACTCTGTAGCAATTCTGGACGTGTGGGGTGTTGCACTGTCGTGCAGGAATTACCCAAGTCCGTCGGAATGCTATATTGCACATGAATGGATCCAGGTGATCAGACAGGATGCTTACGTACGTGTCACCTGTCAGAGTCGAATCTAGACCTACCAGGGGTCCCATATCGCCCCAACTGCACACGCCCCATACCTTTTGCAGAGCCTCCACCAGCTTTCACAGTCTCCTGGTGATATGCAGGATCCATGGATTCATGAGGTTGTCTCCAAACCCGTACACCTACACTCAATCGATACAATTTCAAACGAGACCCTTCCGACCAGGCAACATGTTTCCAGTCATCAACAGTCCATTGTCTGTGTTGAGAGGCCCAGGCGAGGCTTAAAACTTTGTGTAGTGCAGTCATCAAGTGTACACGAGTGGGCTTTCTGCTCTGAAGGTCCATATCGATTATTTTTCGTTGAGTGCTTCACCCGATGGTCCTTGTTGACGGCCCAGAATTGAAAACTGCAGCAATCTGCGGAAGGGTTGCACTCCTGTCACGTTGAACAATTCTCTTCAGTCGTCGGTGGTCCCGTTCTTGAGGGATCTTTTTTCGGCTGCAGCGATGTCGGAAATTTGATGTTTTACCGGATTCCTGATATTCACGGTACACTCTTGAAATGGTCGTACGGAAAAATCCCATCTCGGAGACACAGTGTCCCATCACTCGTGCACCGACTATAACACCACGTTCAAACTCACTTAAATGTTTATAATCTGCCATTGTAGCAGCATTAGCAGATTTAACAACTGCGCCAGACATTTGTTGTCTTGTGTAGGCGTTGCCTGCCGCAGCGCCGTATTCTGCCTGTTTACATATCTTTGTATTTGAATACGCATGCCTATTTTAAGCATTGGCGCTTCAGTTTATTTATTTTTTCGGGCAGTGTATACAGTGTGTCCAGGAACAGTCAGAAAAGCTTGTAAGTGTGTTGCACGTGAGGTTGTGTTGAGAAATAATTTATATGAAAAAAATTCGATACGTCGATTCTTTTCCGAGTTATTTAGCGTCAAAGTTAGCCAATGAGATCGTTGTGTGTGCAAACGCATGCACTTGCACTAGCTAAAATGCGGTAATGCACGGATACCTCTGGGTCCGTGGGTTATCTTTTGTTGAAATGTTAAGTAGCAGTTAAAATTTGCTTTTATCGGATATGATAAATTTAAACTAAGTGAGTAAAAGCTGCGTTTTTTCGGTTTGAGGAAACGAAACGAAGAACATGTTTGGCGTCACCGCTTCTGGCAGGCTGCTTGAATTTGCGCGTGCGATGATCTGATGGCTATATTCAATGGTAAACAAATCGTAAACGTCGCAACATGTCGAATTTTTTTTAACAGTTATATCTTAGTACAACCTCTGGTGCAACACCCTTACAAGCTTTTCAGACTGTTTCTGACCATCGTGTTAAATTTTAATAGCCACTCTTTGGTTGTCATTTTGTGTGTACCGCCCCTTTTGCTGTTACAAGACCGTTCACAGAACTTTGAAATCAGCGCCTAAAAAGTACTTAAATAGGGCTATTGACCGAAAATCGACAACTTCTATAATTTGATCGGTCGCTTGTCTTTCGGAATAAGTCGCTCTCTCTCTCTCCTCTCTCTCTCTCTCTCTCTCTCTCTCTGTCTCTCTCTCGCTCTCTCGCTCTCTGCTGGAACACGAACACTTGCAAGCGCGAACAGCGTCAAAACACAGCAAACTAGCACGCAGTGCTCTGGAACGGCCGTACTACGGAAGTGAAGACCATCGCTTCTGCTTCAGCCGCTGCCCTGACGCAGCACTTGCACGGTGCATTGTTATGTTTCCCGAGAAACGCACGTCCTAAGGCGGACAGGGTCAACCTTGACCGCCTTCGAGGGGAACGCTAGTGCCGGCCATCAAACGTGAGCGCCGGTGCCTGAGAAACTGCTGCCCCCTGACAACGAGTGAGGCGTCCACGTGGGAAGAGCGAGCGGAAAACGAAAGCCTAACTGCGAGAAATGACTTGCGCCCTCCCTTCTGGAGCGATTTGGATTTACGGAGGAGGCGACGGCGGCAGACAACGAGTTCGGCCCGGTAGGTTTTCCCTTTCTTCGGAGGAGGTGGGGCGCCTCCCAGACGTTACGTCACGCGTACCTGGCCGCCTACGAGCGTATATATACCGGCCCGCCGGCGGCGCCCGGCGTAACACTCACTCGCAGACATGGAGCGCAACCACTTGCACAAGGTACGTGGGCCGACGCAGGCGTGACAGCATACTTCGGCTATCTCTCACTCAACTGTGCTTCTTCATCGGGGGGGAAGGCGGGTGGAGGGGATGGGAAGAGTTGTGGAAGAGCCGTTTTTTTTGTCTTTATTCCTCGATGATTCCCTGATTTTTACAAACATACCAAAATAATTTCGTCCATTTTTAAACTAATTTTGCAAACAGTGTGAGATGAAATTTAACAATCAGTCTCCAGTTAAATACAAAACGTAATCAAACAAACTTAAACTTTTCTTTAGACTACGATCCACTAAACTTTTATTCTCGTACGACCTAATTATCGAGCTACTCAGTAGTTTCATTGTACAATTCATTACAACCAAAGATGATCCTACAAAATAATGCTGTGCACAGAAGCAAAAAGGCTGTGTCCGAACAGAGATTAAGTGCTATACATAGAAAAGCCATCAGCAAGTATTTTGTCGGTTTCTCTTCTACTGTGGTTGTACCAATATGTGAAATGTAGACATTCTAGCTGAAGCTCTGCTTGAGTCCATAGAGTAGAAATATCTACGGAATGAGTATTCAGATGCGCGGAGCAGAATTTTTGTCGCCAACATACATCGACTCTAAAATTCGTATGACTGTTGTACGGCCTAACGTTTGTCTGCGAAGGCTCTGCAGACTGTGAATGCGATCACATCAGTAGTGCATATAGATCCCGTTGAAAAGTACCGTGAGTTCTGTACACGCGATTCGAAGACATGTTAATAATTTGCAATCGAAATCTGGAACGAACTTAGCTTAAAGCTTTCAGCAGATAAATGAAAAATCCATTCGGGTGTTTGCAGCATCACCGCTCGTATTCAGTCCTTTTTTTTTTTTTACAAGAAAATGAGGGATAACCATCGCTACTTTTGAGGTTTTTGTAGCATTTGATCGCATTACCAAGCCTCTATCTAAAAGTATGCCGTGGCGGTATTGCGAAATGTGTTCCTAGTACGAAAAAGTGAAAGTGACCCGAATTACATTGAACTTGGACTTTCGACTTACTACACACTGAAATATTTGTAGAGTCAACATTCTTCCCCGTTTTTACTTTTTTGTGCCATTTATTTAATCTACGTTTATCCTTGACGAAACTAAAATGACAATTGCACACACAAATTCTCCACATCATAGGTACTAGTTTTGTTATTCCCTGTTGTGACACCGTAAAACGAGCGCAGGGTTCTGGAGATCTGTACAGTGTCGACGTAATTACTCAGACTGTCATATACAAATGTTATCTGCAGGTCAAAATGACTGGCAGCACACTCCCATATTACAGAAATTATCCAACACTTCTAAGTATACTGACGTACTGACACATCAGTTAGGTCCACGGTGCTATGATTTCATTACATTGTGTCTCGATATTAATCAACGCGTAAGGCGCCTCTTACGAGTATGACAACCTATGAATTTCGATATGTATCCGTAGCAGCGAAAATTCAGTGCTATTTCTGTTGCTAGTAAATAAATGAGTGTAAATGAGTGGAAACAGAGTAAACACGAGTAACAGTCAAGTTACGATCTTATGGAAAATGTAAACAACAACGACAAACCAACGTTACGTGACTATTTCTGTTTCATGTTGGCTATAAGCACAGTACTCTAAGCTAACTCCATAGATATTGTTACTCTATCTATGGCTGTTGAATCTTTGCTTTTATACGGAACAGAGTTGAGTGTCAACATCTTTGGTTATACGCTATTGTACAAGGCGAGTAGTCAGTCTTCCCCTAATTACAAAAAAAAAAAAAAAAATTCTAAGGAACTAAACTAGATACAGCTATGCGGTTTGGTGCAAATGTTAGATTAACTCGTAAAGATTTAATAGATATATTTCCAAGTATGCCTCTTTTGTTCTATTTAGAATGTCTAAGCGATACTGAGTTTCTCTACATGTCTTTGCGAACATCTGTTTCGCCACAACCTCTACATTATCTCATGTCAGTACTGTAATAAAAGTTTGCACATCAGGTACTGGTGAACTGAACACTTTTATTCTTAATGTAATCCCACATTTTAAAAAATCAAGAGGCGTTATACCTGGCGAACGTGTTGGCCACGATGTTGGACCGTCTCCATCATTCCACCTGTACGGAAGTGTATCACCCAACAACTGGAGAACAAATAACCCGCAGCGTGGCGGTGAATCGTCTTATTGAAACACTAACTATGCTTGAAATTCCGACATCTGAGGTCCAACGTTCACGTATAGAAGTCTATGTACAAAAACTTTATCAGTTAAGCTTACATTTGCAATAAACCGCGTTGCTGTATCTAGTATAGACCTTTAAAAATAAATTTTTCTAGCCAGGCAACAACTTTATGCTCACCTATTACAATAAAGTGAAAATAATACAAAACATTGATAGTAAGAATAGGTAAAGATGTTGTGAGATGTAGGCTGTAGGAAAGTGTACTTCTTTGAAGTTATAACAATATTTCCCCAAGCACCTACAGTGACATCAACTGAACAATTCAAAGTAATAGTTTTACCCGCACCTGAAATTAGTGTCAAACCATTAAATTAACATTCTCGACAACTAGGTAGTCTAAGCCATTGTCCAAACTAACTCGCATTTGTTTAAATCATTAAACAGGAGTATATTTCGTCACTTATCGACAGCTGATACTAGAGATTCAGTTTTATGCATCTACATTCGTTTTCCACAAGCCGTCGTGTGATTAAGGATACAAAGTGTGGCCCAACTATTTAACCCCCCTCCCTCCCCTCACTCACACACACACACACACACACACACACACACACACTTTCCTATTCCGTTGGCACACGGTGCGCAAGAAGATAGACTGTCTATACCGCTCTGTATAAGTTCGAATTTCTCTCCTTTTACTCTCGCGAACATCACACATCATAAAAGGAAATATGTTTGTTGATTGGTTCTGGTATATTCATTATGGGTCTTTTAAGATTAAATGTTTATGTCTCTCTTAAGCAGCCCCCATTTGAGATTGTTCAGCGTATTTCTGACGCATTCATGCCGATCGGACGAAACAGTGACGCTCTGTGCTTCTCTTCTCCGAATAATGTATGTCTCTATCTTTATTTCAATTTCGAGAGCGACATATGTTTTGCAAAGGATCGCCTTCTTAAATTAGTTCAGTATCTTATTGCTCTCCCAATGAATATCAGTACTACAGCTACCCTGATGATGACCAGATTTATTTCATCGTTTCATCTTGGCTAGCCACTGTGACCGAGCGGCTCTAGGCGCGTCAATCTGGAACCGCGCTGCTCCTACGCTCGCAGGTTCGAATTCTGCCTCGGGCATGGATGTATGTGATGTACTTAGGTTAGTTAGATTTAAGTAGTTCTAAGTCTAGGCGACTGATGACCTCAGATGTTAAGTCCCATAGTGCTTCGAGCCATATGAACCATTTTTTAACTGTACTGTTATGTGATTTAATCACACAATGCCCTATCTTTTCGCCTATTTGTTTGTTTGACAGCATATTTGTTTATATAGTTCTCACCTAAATTTATAACATACGTATTCCGAAGTATATTTTGTTTCAGTCGTTTATTACGCGTCTCCTCAGTCGCCTAAAATAAAAGTCTCCATTGTCGAATGAAACGAGCTATTCCAGTATTTCATTTTTTTCTGATGTCCGTTGAATTACAAAAATACATAATGTTAAACTCAATATCAAGACAGTTCACCGAGTGATGTAACAGGGGCATGGCAGCAAGGGCGAGCGCCCTGAGCGACCTTTCCTTGGAGGCGCAATTTTATGACGGGCGAAACAAAAAAAGAGAAAAGGTAAAAGGGGAAGAGGGAGGGTAAAGAAGGAGGCGAAGTAATGATATGAAGGGAAAGGACTGGAGGCCATTAAAATGGGAAGAGGGTGGAGATATGTGAAAGGAAAACATGAGAAGACTCGAATTTGACTCTGTTGAATAACTGTTCCATCTGACCTACCTCTCCCTAGTAAGGAAATCTTATTTATTCCTTTCGTCTGGTTTCGTTATTCTCAGTGAGAAAACGATTCAGAAGTGTTTGTTAGGGCTTTCTACTGATCAGCGCCGAAAAAATGTGAAAGTTATCGCGTTATTATTGCAATAATGCGACTGTCGATTCTATCGTAAGTTTTTAATTATATCACAGATAAAAGAGTTACTGAAATGTTGACGTTTTACTAAATTGAAAATTGTGTTAAACAAATAGGCTAATCAGTGATAAGGATGGAGAATTATCGGCAGAGGAAGGGGGCCGGAGGAGGGGGGGGGGAGGGGGGCTCAAAATCGAAGTTTTCCCTGGGCGCCAGTTACCCTAGTTACGCACCTGATATCCCCATTACAAGCTGAGCGTTATATCAAGTTCAGCTACTCACCAGCTGCTACCAATTTCAAGATCCAATCCTCAGTACACTTTATTTTTAGTCACTGTCTGACATTACCTGTTACAGGTTACATCGCGAGAGGTTCTAACTTTCATTGAGCCAAGAATTTTTTATGTAATTTATCGTTTCCTTCACATCTGGCACACTTCGTTAATGCGCAAATAGCCTAAGTGCAGCGATGTTCCGAGTTCACTTGGAACTGTGGGTCCCCTTGTAAATAATGGCTAAGTCCGTTGAAAAATAATAGGAAGGCAAGAATGTACATGCTTCATTAGTTGCGAAGTTCAAATCACTCTAAAAATATGAGAGATTTTTACTTTTTCATACTGCGTATACCTACGGTACATTTCCAGTTTACCTCAACACAGTACGTCTGTGGCGGTCCTGAAAAAGAAACTACTGACAACACAGTTAAAGCCCTTTTCGTCTCTTCGCCTTCAGATTCATGCCGTTGACGTCATATGTAAAATAATTTACGGCTCTCAATTCGATAACAGATCCAGCTGCAAAAAAATCGCAGCCGCTTTAAGTTGTACACTGACCTGGCATTCTTTACACACATACACATACACATAAAGACATGGGCGCACACTCACTCACACACACGGGGGGGGGGGGGGGGGGGGGCAGAGGAGGCGATGAAAGATATTGTCCTCCAAAACATTTTAAACTGGGTCACATCCTCCGTTTCTGATCAAATTTTCGTAGTTTTCCCTGGTCACCAGGCGAATGCCAGAGCTGGAAATCCTTTGCCAAACATCCCCTATTGGGTTTCCCTGTCCTCATTCCCAACTCAAAAATCAAATTGCTCTAAGCACTGTGGGACTTAACATCTGAGGTCCTCAGTCCCCTAGACCTATAACTACTTAAACCTAACTAACCTAAGGACATCACATGCATCCATGCCAGAAGCAGTATTCGAACCTGCGACCGTAGCAGCAGCGCGTTTCCAGACTGAAGCGCCTAGAACCGCTCGGCCATAGCGGCCAGCAACTCGCTGGGATTTGGCAGGAAGGAACCAAGTTCTACAGCAACACTGCCTGTGCTGAACATCCAGAACGCGTGACAAAAGTTTCAGTATTTATACACTATCTAATCATAAATATCCAAACACCTGTTAGTGGAGATCAGTTTGGGATGTGCTCACACAGTGTCATTATGACGGCTTTAATGCTGCTGAGGACACATTCAACGAGGTTTCTGAATGTATCTGGGGGGATGGCAGCCCATCAGTTCTCAAGAGTCGAACCCTGAGGACTCATACCAAAGCTGTTCCATTGGCTTCAGGTCGGCACTGTAGGTAGGCTAGTCTATTTCAGGACTTTTATTGTGGATAAACCATTGCCTCACTTGTGATTCTTTATGACAGGATTCACTGTCATGCCAATACAAACAGTAGTCAAAAATGGTTCAAATGGCTCTGAGCACTATGGGACTTAACATCTGTGGTCATCAGTCCCCTAGAACTTAGAACTACTTAAACCTAACTAACCTAAGGACATCTCACACATCCATGCCCGAGGCAGGATTCGAACCTGCGACCGTAGCAGTCCCACGGTTCCGGACTGCGCGCCTAGAACCGCTAGACCACCGCGGCCGGCAAACAGTAGTCGACTCTGAGATATTCCTCTACTCTTCGTAGTATACGATGTTGTGAAACGTATTCATATCCTTCCTCATTTAGCATTTTCTTAAGTGCAGTGAGAGAAGGACATTCCACCCACAAAAACCACCCCCATTTCCTAACATTACCCTCTCCGTAGTTTACTGTTGGCACTACACATGATAGAAGGCAACATTTTCCATGCATTCGCCAAATCCAGATCCTTAAATCGGATTGCCACAGGGTAAAGCGTGATTCTTTACTCCAAATCACTTGTTTCCAGCCACCCACAGCGTCGATCTTTACACCAGTTCAGCCATGGCGCAGCACTGATTATAGAGATGTGTGGCTTAGGACGAGCTGCTCTACCACTACTTGCCGTTCTTTGTAGCCCCCTACGCTCAGTCATTGTACCATCTGTTCTGCTGACAGCACTTCCGAACTTGCGAGTCATTCCCTCCGCTGATTTCGTGGGAGTTTTCAAAACCACCCTTTGCAGTACTCGACCGTCCCTGGTCTGCCTGGTCATCATTTAGCTGTGATTCGTTTCACAGCCACATCACCAATAGTCGATTGGGACACTTCTAGAAGTGGTTAAATGCCCCTGATTGATCTGCTACTCATGTGACGAGTGAATAGTCCATGCTCGAAGTCACTGAGCTCTCCTGATCGATCCACTCTGGTGTCACTGATTCCGTACTGACAACGCGATACACGTCGCCTCCTTTTATACTGGCGGGTCCACTTCTCGTCACATCTAGCAGACAATTCCCTGATACATGGCGATGATGGATACTTTTGAGCAGACAGTGTAGGTAATACACACATCAAAAAAAGTTTTGCATCACCTCGGTTCAGAGAGTTCCGGAACCTGTACAGAAAATTGGAATAGAGATCAACATAAACATCATTTCCATCCATTTCACTGCGCGTGAAAACCAGACATTGCATGTTGTACCACAATACAGCGAGACCTTGAGAGGGGGTGGTCCAGATTGCTGTACACACCGGTACCTCCAATACCCAGTAGAACGCCCTCTTGCATTGATGTATGCCTGTATTCGTCGTGGCATACAATCCACAAGTTCATCAAGGCACTGTCGGTCCTAATTGTCCCACTCCTCAACGGCGATTCGGCGTAAATCCCTCAGAGTGGTTGGTGAGTCACGTCGTCCATAAACAGCCCTTTTCAATCTGTCCCAGGCATGTTCGATAGGGTTCATGTCTGGAGAACATGTTGGCCACTCTAGTCCAGCGATGTTGTTATGCTGAAGGAAGCCATTCACAAGATGTGCACGATGGGGGCGAGAATTGTCGTCCACGAAGTCGAATGCCTCGCCAATATGCTGCCGATATGGTTGCACTATCGGTCGGAGGATGGCATTCACGTGGTGTACAGCCGTTACGGCGCCTTCCATGACCACCAGCGGCGTACGTCGGCACCACATAATGTCACCCCAAAACAGCAGGGAACCTCCACCTTGCTGCACTCGATGGACAATGTGTCTAAGGCGTTCGGAATGACCGGGTTGCCTCCAAACACGTCTCCGACGATTGTCTATATGCAGGCATATGCGACACTCATCGGGGCCATCTGCACCGCGCTGCATGGTGTTGTGGTTGCAAAGATGGAGCTCGCATGGGCGTCGGGAGTGAAGCTGCGCATCATGCAGCCCATTGCGCACATTTTGAGTCGTAACACGACATCCTATGGCTGCAAGAAAAGCATTATTCAGCATGGTGGCGTTGCTGTCAGGGTTCCTCTGAGCCACAATCCTTAGGTAACGGTCATCCACTTCAGTAATAGCCCTTGGGCGGTGTGAGCGAGGCATGTCATTGACAGTTCATGTCCCTCTGTATCTCCTCCATGTCCGAGCAACATTGCTTTGGTTTACTCCGAAGCGCCTGCACACTTCCCTTGTTGAGAGCACTTCCTGGTACAAAGTAACAATGCGGACGTGATCCAACTGCTGTATTGACCGTCTAGGCATGGTTGAACTAGACAACACGATCCGTGTACCTCCTTCCTGGTGAAATGACTGGAAATGATTGGCTGTCGGATCCCCTCCGTCTAATAGGCGCTGCTCATGCACGGTTGCTAACATCTTTGGGCGAGTTTAATGACATCTCCGAAGCCGGCCACGGTGGTCTAGCGTAATGACATCTCTGAAGCCGGCCGCGGTGGTCTAGCGGTTCTAGGCGCTGAGTCCGGAACCGTGCGACTGCTATGGTCGCAGGTTCGAATCCTGCCTCGGGCATGGGTGTGTGTGATGTCCTTAGGTTAGTTAGGTTTAAGTAGTTCTATGGTCTAGGGGACTGATGACCTGAGATGTTAAGTCCCATAGTGCTCAGAGTCATTTGAACCATTTCTTTTAACATCTCTGAACAGTCAAAGGGACTGTGCCTGTGATACAATATACACAGCCAAAGTCTATCTTCAAGCGTTCTGGGAACGGGGGTGATAGAAAATGCTTTTAATGTGTGCATCAAGAAGCTGTAGAAAAGGGGCCGAACACGTAAAATCTCTGATAAGAAAGACGAGTAGAAGACTTAGATTTGTTGGAAGGGTTCTTGGAGAGAATAGTACATTGGTAAGGAAATTGTTTACAAGACGCAGTTCCAGAGTCTGTTCCAGTGTTTGGAGACTTTACAAAGTATGCATGCCGGCATGCATCGACCGAATTCAGATACGTACCTCTAATATAGTAATAGGACGGCATAGTCCCTACCAAAATGTAAATGTGATGAAAGGGAAATATAAATAGGAATCTATTGAAGAAGGGCGACGTATAGCAGTAAAGTTTATTGCAGTGAAATGATAACGTGAATTGCCTAACGACTAAACTGCTTTCGACAAATATGACATCTTCAATAGTCCATCATTTTCAGAAAATTCTAATCTAATGTTGCCTTTTCCATCACTTTAGATTTCTCAAAAATCTCATATGCGTTGTCTCTATTGAATTTCTTCCTTCCTTTTTACCATCTGTTATTCACTCCCATGTAATAGCGTTGGTAGAGTAGCAGTCTCCTAAAACTTTAATGTCGTAAGTTTGTGTGTTTTGTTTTCAGCTGTCTGCTAATTGCTAGGAAATATTACAAAATTTTGTGAATTTTATGTATATACCTTCGTGGTAATCATACATTGTTTCACGGGAAAGATATTTGACTTTTCTATTGCTCTATTGACGAAATCTTCTCGGGCTTTTTTCCGAGTGGTAGCGCTCAAATTCCGCTACGAAACGTCGGTGTGTAAGTCTGCATTGACATGTATTACATTATTGTTAACGACAATTTATTCAGAGTTGCGTGTTTGCATGTAAAAAGCAGGATTTTAGTTTTCTGTAGAAATTCAGGTAAATTTGTGTTCTTAACATATGCTTCACAATTCATTAACGTCTATCTTGCAGATGATTTCTTTTTAAAAATTCCAGCTGTTACAATATGTTTAATTACACGTGGTCTATCTTCGCGTCATTACCGTCTCTTCTGAGAGAATAACATTACAGCCGTAACGTTAGTGCAGCGCTGTTTTGGCTGCTAACTCTTTGTTTATTATCATCGTCTCTTCAGCGTGCACCCACTCTCTTGGGATGGTGTTGTGATAATAAAAAATATATATAATTATTCTGAAGCTTAACAATTCGAATATGATATTTAAAAAATGGCTCTGAGCACTATGGGACTTAACATCCATGCTCATCAGTCCCCTAGAAATTAGAGCTACTTAAACCTAACTAACCTAAGGACATCACACAACACCCAGTCATCACGAGGCAGAGAAAATCCCTGACCCCGCCGGGAACCCGGGCGCTATGATATTTATCCCTGACCGGGACAAGGTACTCTTATTGGAACGAAGGAGGTTTAGCTCCCCATCCAGACATGATTTAAGCGTCCCGTAGTTTCCTTAAATTACTTCAATCTCCGTCAGGATGGTTCCTTCGAAGATAATTCCGGAATAAACCTTCTCTTTAACGGTGCTATAATGACTACCCAAAGAGAAACGTCGATACGCAACAATACTATTGAGATCTAGAATAATTTGATTGACAATAAAGTCCTTTCTCTTTACATCATACAGCCTTATTTTTTCAGTCATGTCTTCTGAACCGGCCGGAGTGGCCGTGCGGTCCTAGGCGCTACAGTCTGGAACCGACCGACCGCTACGGTCGCATGTTCGAATCCTGCCCTTTCATGGATGTGTGTGATGTCCTTAGGTTAGTTAGGTTTAATTAGTTCTAAGTTCTAGGCGAGTGATGACCTCAGAAGTTAATACGCATGGTGCTCAGAGCCATTTGAACCATTTGTCTTCTGACTGGCTTGAAGCGGCCCGTCACGAATTTCTCTCCTGTGCCAACCTTTTCGGCTCAGAGTAGTACTTGCAACCTACGTAATCAGTTACTTACTAGACGTTTCGCAATCTCTGTCTTCCTCTGCAGTTTTTATCCTCCACATCTTCCGCCAGTACCATGGAAGCTATGACTCAATGTCTAAACAGATGTCCTACCATCTTGGCCCTTCTCTTTCTTCTTGTCAGTGTTTTCCAAATATTCCTTTCCTCGCCGATTTTACGGAGAACCTCGACATTCCTTACCTTATCAGCCCACCTAATTTACAAACATTCTTCTTAGCATCCTTCGATTGCTTATATTCTCATCTGTTCCGGTTTTCCGCAGTCCATGTCTCACTGCCATACAATTCTGTACTGCAAACGCACATTCTCAGAAATTTATTCCTCAAATTAAGACCTATATTCGATACTAGTAGACGTCCCTTTGCCGAGAATGTCTTTTTTTCCAGTGCTAGTCTGCTTTTTATGTCCTCTTTGTTCCGTCCGTTATGAGTCACTTTCCTGCCTAGATAACACAATTCCGTGACTTCTTCCACATTGTGATCAACAGTTATGATGTTACGTTTCTCACTGTTGTCATTTCAGCCAATTCTCTTTACTTTCATCTATCTTCGATTTACTCTCACTATAAATTCTGTACTCACTAGACTGTTCATTCCATTCAATAGATCCTGTAATTCTTTTTCAATTTCACCGAAGATAGCAATGTCACCAGCGAGTCTTAACATTGATATTCTTTCACACTGAATTTTAGTCCCACTCTTCAATCTTTATTTTACTTCCGTCATTGCTTCTTCGATGTATAAATTGTGAACAGTAAAGGCGAAAGAATTCATCCCTATCTTACATCCTTGTAAGTCCAAGTACTTCGTGCTTACACTCTCATTATTCCCTCTTGGCTCTTGTAGATAATGTATGTTACCCGTCTTTTCTAGTAGCTTACCCGTAATATTCTCAGGATTTTGAACATGCTGCACCATTTTACTCTGACGAAAGTTTTTTACAGGTTGACGAATCCTATGAACGTGTCTTCATTTTTCTTCAGTCTTGCTTCGATTATCAACCGCAACGTCGGAATTGCCTCTCTGGCGCCTTTATCTTCCTTAAACTGATCGTCATCCAATAGATCCTCAGTTCTATTTCCCTTTATTCTTGTCAGCAGTTTGGATGCTTGAGCTATTAAACTGACTGTGCGATGATTCACTTGTCGGCTCTTGCAATCTTGGGAATGGTATGCATGATGTTTACCCAAAGTCTGATGGGATACTGCCAGTCTCATATATCTCATATACTCTGCACGCCCACGTGAATAACAGTTTTGTTGGCACTTCCCCCAGTATTACTAATGACCTAAGAGTACGTGCAAGTGAAGGAATCGCTCCTTGCACAAGGCCATTGACTACGTGCTGCCCTCCCCTCCTTTTACCCCGACCATAGCGCTCTTTTCCTTTCCGTGACACATTTTCCTGCAACCGTTATAAGAGTCCAGTTTCAGTCGTTGCTCCATCGTTAACGACTTGCCTTCTGGCAGGATATTACGCATTAACCAGTAAACGGAATATCTTTTTCAGACGGAGTGAAAGCAATGGAACGTAATCGGCACTAACCGAAGGTCATGTGACACTCACATCGCTAGAAAGGCCGACTTATTACTTTTGAAGACATGAGGAGGTTCTCGTCATGAAGCTGAATTGACTGTTACGCCACTTCGTACAGAGTACGGTCGTATTCGTTTCGTATCCACGAAATGCGATCTTTCTGTGTGACATACTGGCCCAACAGGAGAAGTTCGTCTGTTGATTCTCAGCAGCACTAGTGCCTTTCAAACCTTATCGATGTGAATGGGAAACGACATGTTCCCATTAGAGCCTTTTCCTGCATGGAGCCTACAGTTCCAGACACAACACCCAATTAAACTCAGGCGCCAGATTCGACATCACTGTGGACCACACCAGCGACAAGACAAACTGGCCAACTAAGCGACGCGTTCGCCACAGCAAAGACACTGACTGGCTTACGAAAGCTGCCAATAGTTGCTAATATGGGTAGCACACAACCTCGTGACCGTCACTTCCCTATCCATAGGAGGATATAGAAGTTACACAGAGTGTTCACGAATTATACTTGCAATTTAGGACTCCAGTAACTTTGAAACTATACTAGACGATAACAATTGGCTTTCAACATTCGGCTAGGTAACCCATAAATTTTGATACCTCATTCATACACGTAAATGCGAGCACCGCTAACAACACCCAATTTCTCTCGGTGTACGCTCGAGTAACTTCACGGTGGCATGTTAAAATATATTGTGAATATGTATATTCAATTCCTATAAGCCGGTAACCTTTATCGGTACACTTGATACTTTACAAAATACCATAGGAATAAGTGTGGTGATGTGATGCCAGGCGATCGTGTACCAAACAGGGCCACCTCGTCCAGTCCATCAAACCGAAAACTTTTCATCCAAAAGTTACGGGTTTCAGGTTGGTGCCGTGTCTTCTTGTTGCAAGTGTTCCAATTGTGGCATCGCCAACTCTTGTAACATGTCCACGTAAACACCACTGCTGATGTTAGTCTCGCTGGAAAAGATTGATGATATGTGTCTAACTCTGCACCACACACACTGCACACTATGTGTAATGTGAGAACACTCTGATCCCCATACACGAACTTTATGACAATGCAGTTCGCTGGTTTCAAGGAAAGTCATCGCACAGGTAAATCATTTCCGGAAAGACATTTTTTGTATAAGTCTCGGCTAGCACATCCACTGCAAACTGCTCTCGCTGAAGTTTGTCCATCGAGTTTGATGCCCGTAGCAACTGCATCTCGTTGGCCTATACACGTAACTTCTCACACAAGTCTTTGTATGCTATTGATGATGGGATTTCCAACACTCTGACCGTCGTGTATGCTAATTCTGCGGATACCATGCAAACGCTTGCAGTGGCGTCTTCATGTTGACGTCTGAAGCATATGGGCGACCCGCCCCTATTTACAGAGAGTAGAGCCAATTTCTGTAAATGGCATATGCCAGGCCCAAACAATTGAGTTATTAAAGTCGCAAAAGACAGTATATAACCTGCCTTAGAGGTTAAATGATGGCAGAAACAAGGTCCGTAGTTAGATTAATATTTCCTGCTTGTTTCTTCATTCATTCACTCCAATGCGTCGAATACTTCTATCTCGGCCGACAAATCTCACGTGTGGCGAGCATCGAGGCAGCTTACAACGTCGTCCTAAGGCAGATAACGCGTCACATTCTTGCAGAAGGCGCCACTTTGAGGCAACGGTTTCGCTCGTTAAAAAAGGCGTTATCTGCAAACTGAACAGGATAGCCTTCAAAACAGCGCTATAGAACAACTAGAACAACTCGTTTCCTTGTATGACAAAAACAGAACACTGATCGAGTCACGTAAAATATGTTCTTGTTGGAGTACCCGTTAAATTCAATGTCCTACCGGCTATAGAATGTTCATAAGACCCCAAACGGAGTGAAGCTTTTAATTATAATCCCTGTCTGAGGCAATAAACACATGTGCGGTCGTTGTTGTGCTCTGTACTACAAAGGTATTCTAAGTTACCTTTCTGTGATAGCACAGAACACCCAGATTTAACCGGTTTATTCCTTACGAGAGCAAATACTTGTCCGTTTTTTCTTATTACATTAGTACTATCAGACACTGTTTTAGAACATTCTTCATGTTACGTAGTCCTCACTTGAGTAAATTTTCCTTCCTGATCCTGTAGTGAGGTGAAAGAGATAAAACTCTCTGACTGTTCCTTCCAAGTACGAATAACGCTTATTGTATTGGACAGCACATCAGCAGAACAACAAATATAAACTCCACAATGTGTTCCCGGAGTTCACCGATCCTCTGAAAAGGGTTGGAATACACCAAAGATTTTAAATCTCCCAACAGAAAAAGTTCAACAGGTTAAGACACGGATCAGGGAGGGTACGGTATTGGCGTGACACGACAGTTAGACTTGTTGTCGAAAAGTTATTTACCACTAGTTAGGTATCCGGAATGCTGATAAAATCAAACGAGGGCATTATCACTTTGTAATTTACGACTCCCTTTTGATGGTTCATTAGGGACAGGGGTATCGTCATCTGCGGTGTCCCGGCGAAGTGTGACAGGACCGCTCTTGTTATCTACGTACATAAACAATCTGACTTAGAGTCAGCAACAGTATGGGACTGTTTGTGGACGATAGTCTAGTGTATGGTGAAGAATCGTCGTAATCGTCGTTGAGTGTCTACAGTTGGATACAGGACGACCTAGACAGAATTTGTATTTTATTTGGTTTGATGTATGGCAGCTTATTTTAAATGAAACAAAACCTAAGCTAATGCAGATGAGTAGGAAAACAATCCTGTAATGTTCGAATGCAGTATTAGTGGGTGCTGTCTGACATTCGCATTGATTAAATATCCAGGCGTAACACTGCAAAGCGATGTGAAATGAAATGAGCACGTCAGTGGGGAAGGCGAATGTTCTATATCGTTTTGTGGGGAGTTTTGGGAAAGTGTAGCTCATTTATAAATGAGACGGCGTATAGAACCGTAGTGCGACTCATTCTTGAGTACTGCTCGAATGTTTGGGATTGCCACTAGGTCGCATTAAAGGAAGACATCGAATCAATTGAGTGGCTTAGATTTGTTACCGGTAGGCTCGATCAGTACCAAGTACTACGGAAATTTCGTGGAGTCAATTGGGAATCCCCGGGGCTGGAGGACGACGTTCTTTCCGCAAAGCACTATTGAGGAAATTTAGAGATCCAATATTATTGGTTGATTGTAGAAAGATTATATTGCCGCTATCATCCATTTCTCGTAACGACTATGAAGAAAATATAAGAAAAATTATGTCTCATATGGAAGCATATAGATAGTCGTTTTTGCTTCCCTCCACTTGCGAGTGACTAGTAGTTGTACGAGGTACACCCCGCCATACAATGTACCGTCGCTTGCGTAGGATGTATTTCGATGCAGATGCAGAAAAACGTAGAAAGTGTTGTAACAATAGCATAACTGCACTTCTAACGTCGTACCGGGAAGCCATTGGTATCTGGAAGTATGTCTATTGGGATTATTTTCATTGTTCTCTACTCTTGACTGATATCAACACGACAAAGATATTCATTTAATTTCGTTGTTCGTGTTATTAGACCGAAATAACGTTACTGCACTGAACAATGAACTGTTGCAAAGGCATACTTCGAAGCTGCAGTACACACAAACACGGCGCAATGCTGGCCTCAAGATAAAGGAGGTGGTATAAACAAGAGACCTCAGCTAACTGCGTGACCAGTCCTTGAAGACCATTGCCAATAGCTCCATTTGGATGCGGCGTGGAGAAACGTGCGGACAGCACTCCGCTCTCCCACCCGCTGCCAGCGCCCCGACCTTGGAGCCGCTGCTTCGCATTCAGGGAGCTCCTCAGTTCGCCTCACGACAATGAATCACGTCCCAGTCCTCTCGCCAACGAAAAGCCCCTGTCAGTCCCGGGTACTGAACCCGGGTTCTTAGGAATCACGTCGCGGTCCTCCTACCAACGAGAGCCCCTGGCAGTACTGGATATTGAACCCGGGTTCTTAGTATAGCAGTCAGATACGCTGACCCATCAATTACGAAGTTGGACCAAAAACAGACAACGGAATTCCCTTTAAAAATATCATCTGCGTTTGCAGATTAATTTCCTGTTACAGTGGTATAATGAACCAATACTCTGTTTCAATCCTAAACCGTTTGCTTTAGAATGTGAGAGGTTTATGATTTACTGGTGAGCCAGAGCATCTAATATAAATCTGATAAATCTGGTCATTCCTGCGCCTTTATTACATCTACTGTCCGCCCCGATAGCTGATGGTAACCTTGACGGAATGCCGTCCTACGGGCCCGGGTTCGATTCCCAGCTGGGTCGGGGATTTTCTCCGCTCAGGGCCTGGCTGTTGAGCTTGTGCTGTCTTCATCATCATTTCATCCTAATCCGGCGCGCAGGTCGCCCACTGTAGCGTCGAATGTAACAAGACCTGCACCAAGGCGGCCGGACCTGCCCCGCGAGGGGCCTCCCTGCCAATGGCGCCAAACGCTCATTTCTGTTACATCTACTCTCAAAAATACAGTAGCGAAAAGTATTTCACTCAGTACCACACCACCGTCTTTTAACGAAACTACGAGCATAGGGGGTATCAAACAAAATTTGTGACTGGATTGACGAATTCTTCGTAGGTGGGACGCAGCAAGTTATCTAGAACGGAGAGTTATTGACATATTTAGAAGTAACTTCAAGCGTGTTCCAGAGAAGTGTGTTAGGACCTCTGCTGTTCGTGTTGTGTTTTAATGACCTGGCAGACAATATTAATTGTACACTCACGATTTTTTGCAGATGATTCAGATTATGAAATACTATCTAAAAAATTTGCCAACGACCTCTCCGCAGTGGTAATACGGTTCCCGTCATATCTCCGAAGTTAAGCGCTGTCGGGCTGGGCTAGCACTTGGATGGGTGCCGAGCGCTGATGGCAAGCGGGGTGTACTCAGCCCTTGTGAGACAAACTGAGGAACTATTTGATTGAGAAGTAGCGGCTCCACTGTCGTAAACTGACATAAGGGCGGCAGAATGGTGTGCTGACCACATGCCCCTCCATATCCGCATCCAGTGACGCCTGTGGGCTGAGGATGACACGACGGCTAGTCGGTACTGTTGGGCCTTCCAAGGCCTGTTTGGACGAAGTTTTATCTAAAAAATTCTGCAGACGAATTCAGTCATATATTCATAAGATTTCAAAGTGGTGCGAAGGCTGGCATCTTACCATAAATCACTAAACGACCCTAAGCACTATGGGACTTAACATCTGAGGTCATCAGTCCCCTAAACTTAGAACTTCTTAAACCTATCTAACCTAAGGACATCACACACATCCATGCCCGAGGCTGGATTCGAACCTGCGACCGTAACAGTCGCTCGGTTCTGGACTGCGCGCCTAGAACCACTAGACCACCGCGGCTGGCTTGGAAGTCGTAGGTGAAGTAAGTACGATAAAGAGAAAATGCAGCCATTCTACAAACTCGTGCGACCTATTCTAGAATATACTTCAAGTGTGTGAGACCCATACGAAGTAGGTCTAACAGGAGATACTGAACTTATACAAAGAAGAGCAGCACAAATGGGCACAGGTTTGGGAGACACCTGAAGATTGTCATCAAGCATCCTCCGAAAGCCTACTTACAAAGCTTCGTGAATTAATGTTACGTGAGGAATATTACACATTCCTAGTTATTGCTCACACAGGAACCATGAAGACGTGGTTAGATTAATCGCAGCGCGCACAGAGTCATTTAAGCAGTCATTCTTCCCGAGCTTCGTAAGCGAGTGAATGGGAAGAAACCAAAATATGTGGTACAATGGCAAGTACCTTCTAACGTGCACTTCACATTGATTTTCAGTGTATAGATGTGGATGAAGACATGGTATCTTGCAAGGGAAATCGGGATCACGTTTTGCGGAGAACAACCGAGACACCTGGCGCCGTTGTGATATAGTGCCGTGTTCTCTCGAAATATCTCGTAGAACGAATCGTATACACCACAAAAGGTGAAAAGATTTCGAAGCTAGCGACAGCCATGTGGCTACAACGAAACATGGTTGGAGTCTAACGTTCTGTCATTTTCGAGGTCATTAAGGATGGAGAAATAGCTCGCTGAAGGACGTGGTCATGGTCTCTTTAAGAAACCATTCTGGTATTCGCATGAAATGGCTTAAAGAAATCTCTGAGCGTTGAATCGGTATGAGAGGGCGTGGATGTATATAAGAGTACGGTAAATTAACTGCTGCGACACTTCGACTGGTGGCTTCGGTAAATTCTCCATCCATGCTGTAGTCTTCTTTCGTGGATGCTGTTCGCATACAACTGCGAAGCGGGTCCTGTGAAATCTGCGTGGAATGGAGACGAGACAGTAGCAACTTCAGCAACTTGAAATTTTGAATGCGTCTTTGAGGCGTGCTCTGGTAGCTCAATTGAGGAAGCAGTGCCCTCGAACGACAGGAATCGGATTCGGATTCTCGTCTGATCGTCTCCCAAATTTGTACTTGTGTATCGCGTAATACAACACAAGAACTGATAGTTTCTGTCACTCAGAGGTCGCCATATTTATTTATAACGTTTATCTTATTTCCATAAACATATTTTTTTTTAGTAAAGGTGCATATTAAATTCGCAAACGTGGAAATAATCCTCCTAAATTTCTCATTAACACCATATGAAAAGCTAACATACTGGCACACTGAAAGGCTGTAATTAAATAAATATTTCATATACTTTTAATATATTTGCTAAATGTGCAGATATAGCATTTTCTGTCCAGATATGGAAACTCGTACATTTCCTCCAAGGTCTCATTTCGTAGCCTAATTCCCTCAGCATCATTTAATTTAATTCGACTACATTCCATAACACGTGTATTCATCTTACAAGACACCCCTTTTCAAGACACTTTCCATTCCGTTCAACTGATCTTCCAACCGCATTAGCAAGTCTATCTCTGGTAGGGCCTCAAAGTTTGTATTTCTTCTTCCTTAACTTTGATTCCTATTGTAAATTTCTACTTCATTTTCTTTACAGTTTGCTCAGTGTACATATAGAATAACATTGGGGATAGGCTAGGCTACATCGCTGTCTCGACCCCTTCTCAACTACAGCCTTCGATTCCTGCCCTTCGACTCTACTTTTCGTACAAGCTGCAGATAAGCTTTCGCTTTCTGTATTTTATCCCTGCTATCTTTAGGTTTTCTAAGAACTCATTCCAGTCAGCACATGACAACATGGAGCTAATCTTATTTAAAAAGGAACGGAACGACCACTTTTTATAACGATACTTGGCAACTTTCGAAAAAGGAAGTACTGTTATACATCGCTAATTAAAGTTTCCACTGAACGTTACAAAAAATTTCCGTTACATGTGCTAAATATATAGCCAAAGTACGCTGACACAGCGTACTTTCAGTCTAGTTAATCTAATGTAAATAAAGCTGCACTAGTCAGACGTGCAGATTATTGCTCGTGGTTTTGTAAAATATTTGTTAGCAAAGTCTTATTTTACTCCTTTCTTCCCAGTCCTATCGACTGACCATAAAAAGATATTACGTTGATTACGCTAAAGAAAGCAGAAGCAAGAAAAATCACAAATATTAATCACACAGCATATTATAGGACTGCGTACTATTTCTTGTCGCCAATATTGTCTTGATATCTCTCAGCAAGGCGCTCTCTTCCATAGGTCGGTGTTTTTTTGTACGTGTTTGCATCGTTTTGTCAGACCGAACTACGACATCGGCCTAGTTGAAAGTTTACGAGTTCCACGGACTTCTTAGTGGTCTTGTCACATCTGCAGACACCATTCATATTTTTGCCCTGGCAGTTTACATCACTAAGCTTACGACGCCTTCCTCGACTACACCCGAAGACTACGCGGAGGAAAGCAACGCAGTGATTGACGACTTGGCTTTGCGTTCGAGATGTGAGGGGTTCAAAAAATGTTAAAATATGTGTGAATTACCAAGGGACGAAACTGCTGAGGCCATCGGCCCACAGACTTACACACTACTTAAACCAATTTAAACTAACCTATGCTAAGGACAACACACACACCCATGCCCGAGGGAGGACTCGAACCTCCGGCGGGAGGGACCGCGCAATCCGTGACACGGCGCCTCTAACCGCGCGGACACTCCGCGCGGCGAGGTTCAAACATCAGCCCGACAAGCCGTATCTAGCTTCTCCTGAATCATGACAGACGAATATTGGAGTGATTCATTTTACAAATCTGTGGTCCATTCTTCATTTCATTTTTTTTCCCAAATGAGACAGCCTCACATTTGTACTGAAACAACTGTTAAGAAGGCGTTAGATGTCAGCCCTCCTTCCTTTTTGCTTTGGGTAACACGTAATCACATGGATTCATGGCTACCAGGACAGACATAGGTCACCATACCCGCCCTGTGGAGATAGATACTAACGTTTTCTAGCTCGTCAATATCTACACTGGTTTGATATTATCCATCTTGTTGATGTTTTCCACCTTGTACTATACACTTCATCACTACATAACTACTAGACCGAACATCTTCTCTAATGTGTTATACATATCCCAGTCCCTCTCTGCTCCCAATACTTATCCCCACCGGCTGCTTCTTCCACCTACAACGTAACTATTCCTGGACGCCGTAGCAGATGTCCCACTAACCTATTCTTTCTTTCAGCAACTCTTCCTTTCAGTATTTCTTCTTTTGCGTCTTACCCACCCACTTAATTTTTAAAGTTCTTTGATAGAACCACCTTGTAAATACATTCAGTTTCTTCGTCTGAGTCTTTATTACATTTCACTTCCATATAATGGTGTACTCCAGATTCACTCTCAAGAACTTCTTTCTTAGTTTAACAGCAATATGAGCTCTTTTGTTGAAGAGGTAGAGATAGACAGAGAAGGATAAACAGCAGCTTTTCCTGTTTGCTTTCCCAGGCGCTGACCGCGCTAGCGGTCCTGGCAGCTGTGCTGGGAGTCGCGACGACGGCGGCCACTGTAGGCACGGAGAGGAGCATCAACAACGCAGCCCGCTCCGATGACGTCAAGGAGAAGAGCGACCTGGAGACGGAAGCCAGCAGCAGATGTGAGTACACGTCCTAAGGGGCTCCAGTGCGCCTATGCTGACCGTAGCTGCTCCGCTTAGGCAACAGAACCCTTTCCATCGTCATCGCTTTCTAACACATGTCTGCAGTAACCCTGTATTGCTGTGGTCTCCAGTTCGTAGATTGCAGCTGTCCATGCTACTCTGTCGTGTGCAAACCTCTTCATCTATGAATAACTACTGCAATCGACATCCATTCTAATCTGTCCACTGCAGTCAAGCCTTAGTCTTCCTCTATAATCCCTCCTCCTCCTCCCACCTCTCTCTCTTTCTCTCTCTCTCTCTCTCTCACAGACACACACACACACACACACACACACACACACACACACACACACACACTCTTCCCTGTGTTAGCAAGGCGACCATTTCGTGGAGACTCAGGAATTACCCTACCAACCGATCCTAGATTTTACTCAAATTGTGGATAAATTGACCTTTTGCCTAATTCGACTCAGTATCTCTTCATCATAAAGCCGATAAACCCACGTAATCTCCAGCATTCTTCTGTAGCATCGCATTGCAAAAGCTTCTATTCTCTCCTCCTCTCAACCGTTTATCGCCCACTACCACTTCCGTACAAGGCTACACTCCACACAAGTACCTTCAGAAAAGACTTCTTGGCCCTTAAATTTAACTGGCTCCCTCCCTCTCCCCCCACCCCTCTCTCTCTCTCATTCTCTCTCTTTCTCTCTCTCTCTCTCTCTCTCTCTCTCTCACACACACACACACACACACACACACACACACACACAAACACACTCTTCCCTGCGTTAGCAAATCTACCATTTCTTGGAGACTCAGGATGTACTCTACCAACCGATCCTAGCTTTTACTCAGGTTGTGGATAAATTACCATTTTGCCTAATTCGACTCAGTATCTCTTCATCACAGAGCCGGTAAACCCATGTGATCTTCAGCATTCTTCTGTAGCGTCGCATCTCAAAAGATTCTATTCTCTCCTTCCCTCAACTGTTTATCGCCCACTACCACTTCCGTACAAGGCAACACTCCACACAAGTACCTTCAGAAAAGACTTCCTGACTCTTAAATTTAACTAATTCTTCTACTTCGGAAATGTTTTTCTTGCTGTTGCTAATTTGTATTTCATATCCTCTGTAATTTGATAATGGACTGTTACTTTGCTGCCCACATGGTGCAACTAATCTACTACTGAGTCATCCCTTCTGTATGCAGGGACTGACTCACTGACACACTAATTCATCGTCGCCCTGCCCAAACCATTATGGGTAGAAACTTGAAATTTGCAGAGGGTATTGATCTTATACTGTGGGCGTCTTATAAGGAAGGATTCTTCGACATTCCGTCCTTAAGAGAATGAAAAAGATCATGATTTTTTTAAAAACATGTTGTTAGGCAATTTTGAAGCTAGACTTCGGAAATTTGTATTACTTTCTAGATAATAAATTTAAAAAATACGTATTTCAGCATTTTTAGAAATTTAACCCCTATGGTAGTAAAAGAGTGGGCGAAATTCTTCTTGAAAATAAGTCATTATTAAAGAACTTCTAAAGTATTTTGAAAGCTACATCTATGGAAACTGGTATTTGACTTCTCGGTTACATGTAAAAAATTGCGTGTTTCGATGTTTTTGGAAATTCAATCCCTAAGGGGGTGAAACAGAGGTGAAACTTTTTACGTAAAGATTACATTGTGAAGCATTTTAAACTAAGTATATGAATATTGATATTTGACTTCTTAGTCAGAAATGAAAAAATACCTGTTTTTTTCTGTTTTTGAAAATCCAACTCCTAAAGATGTCAAAAAGGCAACGAAAATTTTAAAGAAAATATATCAGGCTAAATCTACGAAAACTGGTATATCATTTCTCGGTTATATATGAAGAAATTTGAATTAGGGGGCGAAAGTTTCTGTGGAAATATCACCACAAGACGCAAAACGCTTGATTAAGAAAAACTTGGATTCCAGCTACCAGTATCTCTTTTAGGTCAGGAGTAAAATCGGAAAAGACCACGCTTCTATGGCTTTAATGAGCGTGAAATGTTTAGAAGATGTTGCAACATGTGAACGGCATAAAAATTCGATTAAAGAAAACAAAGCAAAATCTGTGCAGACCATACCGTCAACGCGAGCGAAACAGCGGCACTAAGCTAGTTTCCTAATATACACTGATGTCCAAGATTAAAGCAACAAACATTTATTTCCCCGTCCTGTGTCTAATTCACGATATATTCATACAAACTATCAATGAGTTGTCCGTACGATCGTGCTCTGCACGGAAGATGGCAGTCCGGTCAACAGACAACCATGCCAACGATGAAGCCAGGGCACCTATGAAACGAGGTAGCGTTTGCCGGGTAGTCCCACATCCACAATCGCTGTGTATACAGTCACAGACGGTGCAGTATGACACAGAGAAGATGCCTACCAGTCTCTCTGTGTTGGAGGGCCATAGAAAGAAAGTAATCATGACTGGCGCACACTGTTGTGGTTCGATGGCTTAGAGCAAATCGATCTGTTGTTTCTCGGATGTGGCGACAGTGTATAGAGTCCGAAATTGTATCCGGAAGACCAGGGCAAGGCCCACCAAGTATGACTTCAGAAGAGAGGACAGTTATTTGACTGTAAGGCCACGACAGTACCTCTTTAGTACTGCAAGGTAACTGGCATGTGGGCTCGCAGCATCCACTGGACGTGTATCGAGGCAAACGGTGTGGGGGGAAGGCTGCGGCAAAGTGGCCTTCATTGTCGGAGACCTGCTGTATCTGTACCGTCTTCACAGAAAGGAACATCTCCATCAACAGGCTACCTGAGCGCTCGAACAGTGGGCCAATGTTGTTTTCATAGCTGAGGCCCTCATTTGGTCTGGAAAGTGATTCTCGTTAGATTCGCATCTGGAGGGAATGTCGGTTTCGGAACCCAAACACTGTGGAAAGAGACCGATATCGAGGAGAATCCCTCATGGTGTGGACACAGATTATGTTTACCAATTCGAACCCCCTATTCATGAAACTGTACAGATGAATCGGAAAGGTTTAACTGCTGTCAGGTATCGTGACAAGATCTTGGGACCTCATTTGCAGTTGTTGCGAGGTTCTGTGGGCCCAGACTTCGTATTGATGGGCGATAGTGTTCGACCTTATAAATCATGGGTGGTTGGTGTTTTCTTGGAAACGGAAGATACTGCACGCTTGGCACTGCCTGCTCGCTCTCCCGAGAATGTCTGGAATGCACTAGGAAGATGGCCTGCATCACGTCAGCATCCACCAACCACTCTCCAAGACTGTGAGCAGCACTGCACGAAAATGGGCGTTATTGCCTCAATATGAGACTGACGACATCACTCACAGCATTCCCCATCGTTGTCAGGCCCATATTGCTGGCAGAGGGGGTCACACCCGATACTGAGCACATTAACCAGTAGTCAGAATGTGTGTGCAAATTCGTTAAATTGGAAAAAACGGAGAACATTTTTGTCTATGGTTATGCGTGTTGCAGTTGTTTATGTTCTGAACTTACGTTGTTAGCGAAGTTATAGCAGAAACATTGGATTGTACTCAAGAAGAGGAAATCACTTTCTTTTGGAGCAGACATAACAACATAGAGCATTTGTAAATCGGGAAACAAATTACAGAATGGAGCAATAAGTGTGAATTACCACTGCGCCTCGGACTCATATATTTTGAGAAAGTATTTGACTGAGTTCCAACAAGCTCTCTACTGACTAAATTTGAGAAAGACGTCATCGGATCAAACTGTGTCAGCATTCTGACAAATATATTTATCAGTGCTATAGCTTTCGTTAGCGTTAATCGGATTAGGGAGGAATTCGGATTTAAAAGCGGAGCCGAGTAATATGCCGCCTGCCAAAAAAAGTGAAGCACACAGAAGGGGAGGACGAAACGAAATGAAACTTGAGGTCTACAGGGGTAAGCGATTTTATTTCAGTGATTACATAATCAAGTCAAATTTACAAAGAATTTTGTGGTATGAAAATGGAAATGGGCGTTTGGCGACAGTACCCGGAAGGCCCCTTGCGGGGCAGGTCCGGCCGCCTTGGTGCAGGTCTTATTACGTCCGAACTACATTGGGCGACCTGCGCGTCGGATGGGGATGAAACGATAATGAAGACATCACAACAGCCAGTCCCTGAGTGGAGAAAATCCCCGGCCCAGCCGGCTGAAACATATACAGCTGATTCGTGGGTCTGGCTTGACTACATAATTTGGTCGCAAAAAGACTCAGTTCATTTGAAAGCGTCTGCTTGGTAGATGCCACACTTGATCACTCACAGTAAAAATTAAAACAAGAAAGAGGATGCCCCACCATAACTAATCTTCCTTACCTATTACAAGTTAGGCCTGAAGCCCCCATCTCGTTGCGTTAAAACATGAACTTAAGAACATTCATCAAATTTGAGAATATGGACCATCATATGGCGGTCGTAGGTGAAGGTCTTAAGTTATTTATTTCATTCGTCCATTGAGACTGATGTTTCATATATGCATATATGTAGTTATTCCAATCTTCTGTCAGTCCATTTTCTGCTTCCTCATTTCTCTGTCCATCTACTCCTCCTCGCTCTCTGACTATCCTCTCCTCCCGTTCTCTCTGTGCACCTCCTCCAGCTCACACTCTCTATCTCTCCCTGCCCCTCTCTGTGCTCCTCCCCCCTTTATTGCTCATGTCTTTTGGCCCCTACTTTATTTCCATACATGCCTCTATACATACGCTCCGCCCCTGTCTCTGTCCACTGACACCTCCCCTGTCTCTCTGTCCATTGGCTCCTCCCTCTCCCTCTCTCTCTCTCTCTCTCTCTCTCTCTCTCTCTCTCTCTCTCTCTGCCAGCATCCTCCTCAACTTCTTTCCCATCTGTCTGCCTACCTCCTCTACCCGCTGTGAATTCATCTCCTTGTCTCTCCTTCTAAGTTCATCTCCTTCTACCCCTCTATGTCCGTCTCCTCCTCCCTCTCTCTCTTTTCGTCTCCTCCCCCACTCACTCTTTCTGTCACCTCCTCACCCTCTCTCTGGCCTTATTCTCATCCATCCCCTCCTGCCTTCTTTCTCTTCATTAACTCCTCCCCCATCTCCATCTCTATGTCCGTCTCCTGCTCTCCTACACTATGTTCATCTGCTCCTCCTTTCTAAGTCAAACTTCTCCTCCTCTTTCTCTCTAGTCTCCTCCACCTCCTCACTATCTCTCGATCTTCTCCTCCCGCTTCTCTGTCACCAACTCCTTCCTCTCTTTTTGTCCATATCTACCTCCCTATTTCTTTGTCTATCATCTCCTCCTCCTCCTCCTCATCCCCCATCTGACTATCTCGTCCTCTGCCCCCTCTCAGTCCATCTTCTCCTCCTTCTCACTGTTCATCTCTTTATCTTCCTTTTCTCTGTCCGTTTCCTCCTTCTCTTTCTCTTTGTCCATCTCATCTTCACACTATCTTTTCCACCTCCTTCTTCCCTCTCTCTTTTAACCCCTTCTAAAAGTTGGTGGTTCTCACCCCCACAGTATTTCCTTCCAGATTGTACTATATGTACAAAGATTTGTTGAAACCGATTCAGGGGCCTAGGAGGAGATTTTTACTCATAGCTTTGCCGAAGTTCACATATCCCACATGTATTTCACCTATTTCAACGTGTTTCACGCATATTTGTTCACACATTTCACCTGTATCTCCAGTGAATTTCGCCCCGCAGTTCCGTTTTCACGCAGCTCAATGTTTATGACGTCATATCTCCTTAACGATATAGTGTAGAATGATATATTTTTTTAATACTTTCAGAGCTATATTGTCTGCAAAATCTGTTGCGAATATATTTAGTAGTAGAGAAGTAATAAATTGAAACTTCCTGGCAGATTAAAACTGTGTGCCCGACCGAGACTCGAACTCGGGACCTTTGCCTTTCGCGGGCAAGTGCTCTACCAACTGAGCTACCGAAGCACGACTCACGTCCGCTACTCACAGCTTTACTTCTGCCAGTATCCGTCTCCTACCTTCCAAACTTTACAGAAGCTCTTCTGCGAACCTTGCAGAAATAGCACTCCTGAAAGAAAGGATACTGCGGAGACATGGCTTAGCCACAGCCTGGGGGATGTTTCCAGAATGAGATTTTCACTCTGCAGCGGAGTGTGCGCTGATATGAAACTTCCTGGCAGATTAAAACTGTGTGCCCGACCGAGACTCGAACTCGGGACCTTTGCCTTTCGCAGGCAAGTGCTCTACCAACTGAGCTACCGAAGCACGACTCACGTCCGGTACTCACAGCTTTACTTCTGCCAGTATCCGTCTCCTACCTTCCAAACTTTACAGAAGCTCTTCTGCGAACCTTGCAGAACTAGCACTCCTGAAAGAAAGGATACTGCGGAGACATGGCTTAGCCACAGCCTGGGGGATGTTTCCAGAATGAGATTTTCACTCTGCAGCGGAGTGTGCGCTGATATGAAACTTCCTGGCAGATTAAAACTGTGTGCCCGACCGAGACTCGAACTCGGGACCTTTGCCTTTCGCGGGCAAGTGCTCTACCAACTGAGCTACCGAAGCACGACTCACGTCCGCTACTCACAGCTTTACTTCTGCCAGTATCCGTCTCCTACCTTCCAAACTTTACAGAAGCTCTTCTGCGAACCTTGCAGAACTAGCACTCCTGAAAGAAAGGATACTGCGGAGACATGGCTTAGCCACAGCCTGGGGGAAGTTTCATATCAGCGCACACTCCGCTGCAGAGTGAAAATCTCATTCTGGAAACATCCCCCAGGCTGTGGCTAAGCCATGTCTCTGCAGTATCCTTTCTTTCAGGAGTGCTAGTTCTGCAAGGTTCGCAGAAGAGCTTCTGTAAACTTTGGAAGGTAGGAGACGGATACTGGCAGAAGTAAAGCTGTGAGTACCGGACCTGAGTCGTGCTTCGGTAGCTCAGTTGGTAGAGCACTTGCCCGCGAAAGGCAAAGGTCCCGAGTTCGAGTCTCGGTCGAGCACACAGTTTTAATCTGCCAGGAAGTTTCATATCAGCGCACACTCCGCTGCAGAGTGAAAATCTCATTCTGGAAGTAATAAATTGCCTGATGCAGCACCTTATTGCATGAACAGCGAAAATGTAGCTAGCGAGAAACTTTTTTCCTTTCCTCATTATGTTAGAATCTCAAGGAGAAAAATTATCGTAGCGGTTTGATATTATGTGTAAAGTTTGTTGCCGCTCTCTAATTGCTCTCATTCACAAATACTGGACGAATATAGTCTGGCTATTTGCACGTCATGAGCTACACTAGCTTCTCACCCCATCCCTTTGAGAGGTAGACCGTTCTTACCCCCACGGTGGTTCCTCCCAGACTGTAGGTGATATGTTACCAAGTCTGATGGAAATTGATCCAATCGTTTAGAAGGAAATTTGGAACATACATACGTTTTTATAATGTGTATAGATTAGGGGGACCCTTGTTTCAAGATGATCCCTTTAAAGCAGCTGAATTCCCTCTTTCATATTCTTTTGTTAGTAATTGCACTCGGTAATAAGAAGCAGCGGCGAAGTTACTTAAATATTGTCTCCGTACCCTTCACCACAACTGAGCTCGCTATCTCATCCCACTTCTGTTGCGTTCTGTCACGAAGTAGACGTTTCGAATGTCGGGGGCGGACACATGCCGTCAACGAGTTCTTCGTCAGCACAGATTGTGTCCCCGTGTCCAGGGTTAAATCCCAAACATCTGCGCAGTATCTCACAGAATACGAGCAACTGATACTGTTGCCGTCAACGCGTCCAAAAAATAGGGGCTTCATGCACCTTTTTCTTCCTTCGCCATCGACACAAACGCAACAAAAAAAAAAAATGTTTCAAATGGCTCTGAGCACTATGGGACGTAACTTCTGAGGTCATCAGTCCCCTAGAGCTTAGAACTACTTAAACCTAACTAACCCAAGAACATCACACACATCCATACCCGAGGCAGGATTCGAACCTGAGACCGTAGCGGCCAAGCGGTTCCAGACTGTAGTAAACGCAACACGGCAGTCTACAAGTATTAGTAGTTATCTGCATTAAAGGGCATGATTTAACACATGATACTCATACGTGACGAAGTGTTACTGAGCTTCAAAGGAAGAGATTGTTTCCAATCAGGCTCCTGGTCATGCTTTTTAAACGAACAACTTTTGTAATAAATGTTACCAACAGTTCCGGCTGATCGTTCCAGAAAATGCTGAAGCGATGGTGTCAAATATCTAGTGTCATTGGTAATCGAATGTTACAGAGGAAAAGAAAGAACTGTTGATCGTATATGGGTTAATATCTGAATTTGCAACATGATGTACAAATTAATACGCTGTAGCCAATGCACAACAAAATTCCACCGAGCGTCTTCGTTTTATATAGAAACACAAGTCTCAGTTGGTCGGCACAAACGTTGTAATACAATCTTCTGTAGTGAAATGTGAGTGCATTCCACGATAATCTTTGTAGCTGTAGATCTGCTAGCTACATAGAACAAGCCAGGATGCAACACCCTCAAGGGAATGGGATTTCCAGTAGTTCTTGCAAGGCTAGATTGATAACTCTTACTCGTTCAGTTTGTACTGCCGTACTTAAAACAAGTTGTTTCAGCGTCTCACTAATTAGTTGCTAGTTCGCCTCTAGCGTGAATAATTGGTATAATTCGCGTACACAATAAGGTATCTCACTCATACATCAGTTCTCAAGGTGTTCCACGTCAGTTTTATGTAACACAAGACAAAGCTCCTAAAGCACTTGAACTCAACGTCACTCAGGCTGTTTTTCGTCTGAATCACTCTGCACCATTTCACCAAATAAGATAACATACGGATGAGTGAAGAATAATACAAGGTGTTTCTTTTGGGATATATCCCAAATACTCGCCATAATTGGCGTATAATATGGAACCAGCATGCTTACATCGTGCTCAGCAGCAAGTTAAAAATGGGTAACATAATACGTCATGAGAGGCTACACACACGACTCCAATCATGTAAAAATCTCATCTAACATAACCGCATTGCAATACTTCGCTACCTCGTATGAATACTCGAAATCAGACTAGTTAACTGCTCGCTATTCTAACTTGTTCGGCATTTCGCTATGCAACAAGCAACCCACATGCCAGACGAAAGGCAAATACCCCAATTACAACAAATGTAATATGGGAGTTATTCCGTCTTCTGCTACTGTAAAAAGTCTCATTTGGACCATATCCGTTTCACTTTCTTTGAAGCATCTTTTTCAGTGGTCACTGTAACAATTCTGGATTTTTCACAAACCGGTTTAGCAAGGTCATAAACAGTCCCCATATATAAAATTACTTCTTCACTTTATCACTCACGTTTTTTGGCTCCTGCTTTATTTCCATAGATGCCCCTATACAGAGGTGTTCGATAAGTAGCACACTGCACTGCTCAACTTGACAAGAATGGTGTATTATTTTCACGTTGCTGAATAACTGCAAATGACTGTCGACTAAAAGGCTATTCTCGTTGCAGCGTTATAGCCCATAGTTCCGATGAATCAGTATAGCCGAAATTCAATTTTTAGTTAATCAGCCTTGCACTCAAATAAATGTTCGATTTAACATTTGTTGACCGTCTCCAGATTTCTGTTACCCAACGTATAAGTCTCAATAAATCTCTGAAGTTTTCTGGTAAGCTATTAACAGGTTATAATGTTGCAAAAGCTACGTAAGCAAAAGCAACTTCAGTTGTCCTCGTAATAATGTTAACTTAACAGAAAATTGTCGATGATAAAACCTATTTCTATAACCGGCAGCGCCGTAAATAATCTGTCGCTGAAATATCAGATTTTCGCAAATCACAAACCTCAAACTATTTTCCTTTTCTGCAGAAAGCATCACGCAAAGCAGAAAAATAATTTTCAGTGAACTCTTAAAAAGTAATCACTGTACGCTTCCTAAATGAATAGACGAACAAAATAATCTTCGCTTCTTGTGGTCTTTATTACGACGTAGTAATTACACAACAGATTTTCTCAGTAAGACGTCACTCAGCATACTGAAACATAATCTCATTACATGTTAATCAATTAACAAAACAATATTCATTTATTTGTCAATTATAATATTATTCTAAGTAATGCAGTTGAGGACAGAGAGCGGCAGAAGTCGCCGGCAGCATCGTCTTCTCCGTGCTGGCCGTCGGTTAGTGTGTGCAACTTCGTCGCTGCCGATGGCGCATTGCGCACCCTTCCTCACTTGTGGAAACAAACAGAAACGAACAATTGTGGAGAAAAATTTTCAGAACAACATATTTAAACCGGAACGCAAATTCGGAAGCCGATAACTTAACAGCCACCGTTCCATTATCATACAGTCTCACCTGCATCGACGGTGGCGGTAAGAATCCTAGTGTAACGGCCGTTAAATTCCGTTATACCACATTGTGTATTTTAAAATTTTATGTCCCTTTATGTAACTTTTTACAAAAACCTTCCTTTAATAGAACTGTTTCTTTCTGCGGTTCTCTACTCCTCAATATCTGGACATGTATCTAATGCAGTCACGTCACTCTTTCCTTTCTAATGTAACCACGAATGAGAGAAAATCCCTTACAATTTACAAGAGCTTCCATTTCTTCGTGTAAACTTACGGCAGGACAGTAAATAATTTCCTTGGGTTTGTATCATGTTTAACATTGCATGACAGATAGTGTAGTTGTTGTGATCTTCAGTCCTGAGACTGGTTTGATGCAGCTCTCCATCCTGATCTATCCTGTGCAAGCGCCTTCATCTCCCAGTAACTACTGCAACCTACATCCTTCTGAATCTGCTTAGTGTATTCATCTCTTGGTCTCCCTCTACGATTTTTACCCTCAACGCTGCCTCCAATGCTAAATTTGTGATCCCTTGATGCCTCAGGACATGTCCTACCAACCGATCCCTTCTTCTTGTCAAGTTGGGCCACAAACTTCTCTTCTCCCCAATCCTATTCAATACCTCCTCATTAGTTACGTGATCTACCCACATAATCTTCAACATTCTTCTCTATTATCTTCTTGTCCAAACTATTTATTGTCCATGTTTCAATTCCATACATGGCTACACTCCATACAAATACTTTCAGAAACGACTTCCTGACACTTAAATCTATTCTCGATGTTAACAAATTTCTCTTCTCCAGAAACTCTTTCCTTGTCATTGCCAGTCTACATTTCATATCTTCTCTACTTCGACCATCATCAGTTATTTTGCTCCCCAAGTAGCAAAACTCCTTTACTACTTTAAGTATCTCATTTCCTAATCTAATTCCCTCAGCATCACACGACTTAATTCGACTACATTCCATTATCCTCGTTTTGCTTTTGTTGACGTTCATCTTATATCCTCCTTTCAAGACACGATCCATTCCGTTCAGCTGCTCTTCCAAGTCGTTTGCTGTCTCTGACAGAATTACAATGTCATCGACGAACCTCAAAGTTTTTATCTCTTCTCCCTGGATTTTAATACCTACTCCAAATTTTTCTTTTGTTTCCTTTACTGCTTGCTCAATATACAGATTGAATAGCATCGGGGAGAAGCTACAACCCTGTCTCACTCCCTTCCCAACCACTGCTTCCCTTTCATGTCCCTCGACTCTTATAACTGCCATCTGGTTTCTGTACAAACTGTAAGTAGTCTTTCGCTCCCTGTATTTTACCCCTGCCACCTTCAGAATTTGAAAGGGAGTATTCCAGTCAACACTGTCAAAAGCTTTCTCTAAGTCTACAAATTCTAGAAACGTAGGCTTGCCTTTGCTTAATCTTTCTTCTAAGATAAGTCGTAAGGTCAGTATTGCCTCACGTGTTCCAACATTTCTACGGAATCCAAACTGATCTTCGCCGAGGTCGGCTTCTACCAGATTTTCCATTCGTCTGTAAATAAGTCGCGTTAGTATTTTGCAGCTGTGACTTATTAAACTGATAGTTCGTTAATTTTCACATCTGTCAACACCTGCTTTCTTTGGGATTGCAATTATTATATTCTTCTTGAAGTCTGAGGGTATTTCGCCTGTCCCGTACATCTTGTTCACCAGATGGTAGAGTTTTGTCAGGACTGGCTCTCCCAAGGCCGTCAGTAGTTCTAATGGAATGTTGTCTACTCCCGGCGCCTCGTTTCGACTCAGGTCTTTCAGTGCTCTGTTAAAACTCTTCACGCACAGACAGTAGCTTCAAAAATTTAAATGCAAATGTCGTGTGACTAGGGCCTCCCATCGGGTAGACCGTTCGCCGGGTGCAAGTCTTTCGATTTGTCGCCGCTTCGGCGACTTAATCGTCGATGTGGATGAAATGATGATGATTAGAACAACACAACACCCAGTCCCTGAGCAGAGAAAAATCTCCGACCCAGCACCGGAATCGAACCCCGGCCCTTAGGATTGACACTCCGTCGCGCTGACCACTTAGCTACCGGTGGTGGACAGTTTCAAAAATGTGACAGTTTAATTCAGTTATAACGAAAAACTGATGTCGACCAAAATACAAAGTGCATGTTTGCTGACTTACAGATAATTTATATCGCTGACTACGCCTCTTGGCCAGCGGTGTCCAACCTTTCTTGGACCATTACCCCTGAGTGCATTAAGTCATTAGTTAGTAGCTCCGCCCTTCCCCTGCCACCACCACTAACTTCAGCATCTAACTAAGCTGTAGAATGAAAGACTTTCCTAGGATCACTTTTGTTTTCAAAATGATGAAAGATGAATGATATTTCCTTTCTGTGTGTGTGTGTGTGTGTGTGTGTGTTTTACAATGAAAGACGAAGCAATTCTTTGTGCTTCACAAGTGTTACAACTCCTTCTCAGTTCAAAAATGGTTCAAATGGCTCTGAGCACTATGGGACTTAACATCTATGGTCATCAGTGCCCTAGAACTTAGAACTACTTAAACCTAACTACCCTAAGGACAACACACAACACCCAGCCATCACGAGGCAGAGAAAATCCCTGACCCCGCCTGGAATCGAACCCGGGAGCCCGGGCGCGGGAAGCGAGAACGCTACCGCACGACCCTTTCTCAGTTAAGAAAGCTGACTATCCACAGTTAAGGTACAGACTTGTTACAAAACATATTTCCCCTGCATTACTCCTCTCCATTGCAACAGTTGCTTGGCTTTCACACTGCAACCCATGATAATCAAACAAGTCAAAATTTGTGCACTACTCTTACTGTTCGTAAATCACTTGATTGCTACAATCCTTTATTCTGAACTGGCAGAAATTGGAAGACTTCCGGCTGTTACTGCTTTGTGTCTGACCACAACCATTAATAATAATAATAATAATACTGTTCACAGCACTATAGTAGTTCTCATCTAGTTACTGCTGTGTCATGCTGTTGTCAATTAATTCATTATCTGCTTCGAAGCCTGTAAAACAACTTCGGGACTATTGCTGGTACTAATGACAACTTGGAAAGGACATTTTCTTGAGATATTTTGCATTTGTTACATATATGTCCCCCATTTATCATCACCGATGTACGGAACAAAGGACAACATAAGTGTGTAGTGAGTGGTCTATGTGAGGAACCTGTAACCTCCATCGCATTAATTCTACTAACTGAGAAAAAGTAATTATTGGTATCTTATAGAATCAATATCAGAGTTTTGCAAAATTTTGATAATAGTAATAGTCTTTCGAAAATAATTTAGGTTCGTGACTGAAACAGACTCAAATCGTTTAGATTTTATCCCTCAGAAAATTTCATTTTATTCCTCGCACTGATAGCTATACAAAACACTGTTCTGACCACAGCGTGCGCTTACAACGTATTAAGGGGCATTGCACAGGTGCCGTTCGTCGTCGATACAACAGGGCAACCTTCAGGTTTGGCAGGCGTCCACTTTTATGTTCAAGCATTCATTTCTCGCTCGGTTTCTATACTTTTATCCAACTCCTGTAGTTCATGACATATGACGTCATAAACATTGGGATGCGAGCAAAAGTAACTTATTCTTAAAAAGAAGCGCAACTTAACCAAACCATGCTTACCAATTGTTTGATAATGAGATCACTCAGCGACTTGTAACAGTCTTCCAAATTGATTACTAAATTTTTCTGAATTGAAGTGTACGCTTCCGCAGCCACTGTCACAGTCAATAAAATTCTTCTAGCGCCGGAGAACGGATTTTCAATGTGCAATGTGTAAAACTTCGGGTGTTTCGTCCACCAACGCAAATGGCGTTCCTCAGGTCTTTCTTTCGTTCTTTTCTCTTTTTTTTCTTCTTCTTCTTCTTTTTACAGAAATTCTTCATTTTTGTGACCGTATCGTCCTAAGTTGCTTTAGAATTTGACTTTTTTCAAAATTTGTTCTTACTTACAAGCTTAACGTCAAACAATTAACTTACTAACTCATTTGTAAGGTAAGCAGGAGTTTGATGCTGTTTTATACAAGGAAGTTCGAATCTTTACTGGTGTGCTGTAAGAAACCTTCAGTATGTAAGGCGGAAGAGGAACACACTTAAAAATGGTCGCCGGCCATGGGCTCTGCACGCGTCCTCGTCTAGAGCACAATTGCCTTCGGGGAAACGATACGTCGTGGGGAAGGAAGTCGGCATGCGTGAGAAGAGCGACCACCGGAGTCCCGCACTAAGTGTGTGACTCAGAGGGGCAGCGACAGCCACCAAGCGCGGCAAGGTCACCGCACAAGCGCAAGGCTGTAGCTGCTGGGCGCCGACGCCGAGGTCAGCAGTTAAGTGCACGCCGGTCGCCGGCAGCGACACAATGCCCCCCTGTAATGGCTCCTGGCGGCCGCAGCCCAATCTCAAAATGGCACTTAAGGGGGGGTAGGACGTCAAACGGGCCGACATGGAGCAGGAGAGGCACCACAGAACAATTTAATTTCCAGTGCCTATACTATTACAAATAAATTCATAAAACTTTGTCAGCATGACCAGGAAGGATTCGGGATTCACTCTCATAGCAGTGGAAGTTCAAAAACATAACAAAATAAATTTTTTCTACATGTGAAATTTCACTATTTTTCGCTTACTACTGGCTGCATTTGTTGCTATAGGTACATTTTTCTTCACAAGTAAGAGAGATTCTTTCATGAATTTTGCACAGCATACAAACCATACTTAGAGGTGTATGAAACTCTAGAATTTTCCAAATCTATTAAAAACTATGGTAAAATTTGAGATAATTAGCTATAAAATTTGATTTTTTTAAAAACATAAAGCATAAAACGTAACAGCCCATTAATTTTTCAAAAATTAAATAAATTCTTGAGTTTCAGATACCTCTAAGTATGGTTTGTATGCTGTGCAAAATTCATCGAACAGTCTCTCTTACTTATGAAAAAAAGTGTACCTGTAGCAACAAATGCAGCCAATAGTAAGTGAAAAACTGATGAAATTTCACACGTAAAAAAATTCATTTTGTTATGTTTTTGAACTTCCGCTGCTATGAGTGTGAATTCTGAATCCTTCCTGGTCATTCTGACAAAGTTTTATGAATTTACTTATAAAAAGTATAGACAGTGGAAATTAAAATGTCCTGTGGTGCCTCTCCTGCTCCAAGTCGGCCCGTTTGACGTCCTACCCTCCTTAACTCCGTACCAGAACAGCTATACTTTACATCTACATCGATACTCTGCAAATCACATTCAAGTGCCTGGCAGGGGGTTCATCGAACCTCCTTCATAATTCTCTATTATTCCAATCTTGTATAGCGCTCGGAAAGAATGAAAACCTATATATCTTTCCGTACGAGCTCTGATTTCCCTTATTTTATCGTGATGATCGTTCCTCCCTATGTATGTCGGTGTCAACAAAATATTTTCGCATTCGGAAAGGAAAGTTGGTGATGGGAATGTCGTGAGAAGATTCCGTCGCAACGAAAAACGCCTTTCTTTTAATGATGTCCAGCCCAAATCCTGTATCATTTCTGTGACACTCTCTCCCATATTTCGCGATAATACAAAACGTGCTGCCTTTCTTTAAACTTTTTCGATGTACTCCGTCAGTCCTATATGGTGAGGACCCCACACCTCGCAGCAGCACAAGCATAGTGTAGGCAGTCTCCTTAGTAGGTCTGTTACATTTTCTAAGTGTCCTGCCAATAAAAAGCAGTCTTTGGTTAGCCTTCCCCACAACATTTTTTATGTGTTACTTCCAGTTTAAGTTGTTCATTATTGTGACACCTAGGTATTTAGTTGAATTTACGGCTTTTAGTTTCGACTGATTTATCGTGTAACCGAAGTTGAACGAATTCCTTTTAGCACTCATGTGGATGACCTCACACTTTTCGTTATTTATTGTCAACTGCCACTTTTCGCACCATTCAGATATCTTTTCTAAATCGTTTTGGTCTTCAGATGATTTTATTAGTCGATAAATGACAGCGTCATCTGGAAACAACCGAACACGGCTGCTTAAATTGTCTCCCAAATCGTTTATGTCGATAAGGAACAGCAAACGGACTATAACACTACTTTGGGGAACGCCAGAAATGACTGCTGCTGTACTCGATGACTTTCCGTCAATTACTACGAACTGTGACCTCTCTGACAGGAAATCACAAATCCAGTCACATAAGTGAGACTATATTCCATAAGCACGCAAATTCACTACGAGCTGCTTGTGTGGTACAGTGTCAAAAGCCTTCCGGAAATCCAGAAATACGGTATCGACCAGAAATCCCTTGTCAACATCACTCAACACTTTATGTGAATAAAGAGCTAGTTGTGTTTCACAGGAACGATGTTTTCTAAACCCATGTTGACTGTGTGTCAATAGACCGTTCTCTTAGATGTAACTCATAATGTTCTAACACAATATATGTTCTAAAATCCTGCTGCATATCGACGTTAACGATATGGGCCTGTAATTTAGTAGATTACTCCTACTACCTTTCTTGAATATTGGTGTGAAAAGCTTTTATTGGGGGTTTTAGTTCCCTGTAAACTTACTTCTCTTTCCCACACAATCGCCATTCGCTTCTAACCACTTTGCACCTGCTTTTTCAACCCTACAACATAGACGTTTTCTGCCTGGGAACTGAATCTGTTGTGACTTAACGAAACTAGAATGGTCCGGCCACAGCTGTGGGTCCTTTGACAGTACATGAAGCTAGAACAAACGGAATACTAGTTCACTTTGCCGCGCGGAGTGGCCGCGCGATTTGAGGCGCCATGTCACGGATTGCGCGGCCCTCCCACCGGAGGTTCGAGTCATCCTAGGGCAGGGGTGTGAGTGTTGTTCTTAGCATGCGTTAGATTAAGTTAATTTAATTAGTGTGTATGTCTAGGGACCGATAACCTCAGCAGTACAGTCCCTTAGGAATCCACACACACACACTAATTCGCTTTACTGCATAAATGAATAGATGATTTACTTAAACTTGACACACTTCTTTGCCTCAGGACTTTATGATAAGTTACAACTGTTATGGACTATTAAAACATCACTTGATGAAAAGATTAACAAACTCTTCTCTTGTAGTACAATGTTCCACATTTAAATGAACAAGTCCAATAGAAACTTTAACCATCACATTGGTCCTCCACTACGATGTTGACTCCTTCAGATGAAGTCACGAACTGGGGCCGAGCTCTAGCTAGACCGGAGCTATATTGACCGCAGTGTGAGGGCGCTGCTGCGCTGACGGGGAAGGCGTAGCCTTCAACAGCGCCTCCCATACGTCGTTCCCGATTACGCCGAGACCTCGTTAATGTCTGTTGTATCTATTCATGTTATCAAATTTGGTGTGAAACGCGATCTCTACACAGTATTACCAGAGACCCAGCTGACAATAGGGGACTTTAATTCGTCATTATCAAACTGCTATCGATCAGTTTGTTTTATTTCTTAGACCATAGATACGTACACACCACGTATGCCGCTATCCCTTCAATGTTAAGGTTTTAAATCAACGTCTAAGTCGCGTGATGGAGAGCAAAATGTCGAGTTTCTGTCGCTAGATACTATTCGAAATAGAGCCGACATTTACTGTTCTATAGCTGAAATCACACACTGATTTTAACAATTGAATGTCTTATTGTATTGGTGTTACGCAAGTAGTTGCAGTGTTAACTTAATATCTCCGAATTACCAAATGTTTGAAACTTCCTGGCAGATCAAAACTGTGCGCTGGACCGAGATTCGAACTCGGGACCTTTGCAAGTGCTCTACCCGTGCTCACGACCCGTCCTCACAGTTACAAAGTGTGCACGAGAGCTGCTGCAAAGCTTGGAAGGAAGGAGACGAGGTACTGGAGGAATTAAAGCTGTGAGAACGGGTCATCAGTCGTGCTTGGGTAGCTCAGTTGCTAGAGCACTTGCCCGGCGAAAGGCGAAGGTCCCGAGTTCGAATTTCGGTCCGACACACAGTTTTTATCTGCCAGGAAGATTCATATCAGTGCACACCTCGCTGCAGGGTAAAAATGTCACTGTGGAAATATCAAGCTATATGTTGCATAAATGCTCTATGAGATGTTGCGGACATTTAGTTGCACTATAATAACATTGTTTGTCTCGATCACAATATTTTATTGAATTATATTAACCTTATGCGTTTCGGCTTACATAGTTTTCAAGTGATGCAAAAATCTAACACAATGTTTTATTGATATCAAAAAGAGTAATGAAACTGTCAGCGTAGATACACCATACCTCGTGAATCTTAATGTCATGATTTGTAAGTGCAAACTCAAATCAAGGGCAAGAAAATAAGCATAATACATCAGAAAACGTTGGCTGTAGAGAAAACTCTCGTAGTGAGTTAGATGCAAACATTCTTTGGTCTGGAAACCTTAGTTATTCTTAGCGTTTTAGATCTGTGGACCAACATACATTCTAACTTGCAACACATGGAAATATCTCTGCAAGGGTTTTGAAATATGTATAGTCGTTTTGCTTAAAATTCTGCTTTTTCAGACCAATAGTTAGGCATTCTTTCTTTATCATCAGTGAGTAAACTAGAACAGGCTTTGAGATTACACAAAAGTTATGGAGTTGAACACAAAACAGAAAAAAAGAAAGGCCTTTCAATCCATACTGCATGAATTTCCAAACGTATTTTTACGAGATAGATATATAAGGGCTCTTATCATTATATTCTTAATATTTGAACACAGCAAAAGATGGGCCACTTGCATCTGTTTGGTAACGATATCACTCCTTTGTTTCAGCCTGTGATTCTCCGATCTAATCTCGAAAATGTCATCGAATTTTTGTAAAACGTCTTTACCTGTGCAACGAAATTTTTTTTTTATTTCACATATTTTTCGATGCAGCTGAATGCTGCAAACGATTTCACCATTATAATTAAGAAACGTTTACTGAAAATATTACTGTGAATGAAAGGCAAGGTGAACAGTGTTCTAGAAGTCGCCTGCAAATGAATATCGGCACCGATGAGTTGATCGAGATTTGGTTTCCGTATAACGACGGCATGCGTGTCTTTATGGTGCAATTCACGATTAGTCCGCGAATTCAAAAATGGTTCAAATGGCTCTGAGCACTGTGGGACTCAACATCTGAGGTCATCAGTCCCCTAGAACTTAGAGCTACTTAAGCCTAACTGACTTAAGGACATCACACACATCCATGCCAGAGGCAGGATTCGAACCTGCGACTGTAGCGGTCGCGCGGTTCTAGTCTGAAGCGCCTAGAACCGCTCGGCCTCACCGACCGGCCGCCGCGAATTCACAGCAAAGTATTTCTCAAAAGGTTCATAGAACCATTTTCATACATCTGGGCATTCGTAACGTACACTAACTTGCGACATCCATACTTCTGAGGAAATAAAAAATTATATCCCACATAAATACCGAAAGAATGTCAAGGAACGCCTTCGTTTGGTTGCCAGATGAAACCATTATCTCCCGTACCGCAATTTTTTAATGTAATAAAGTGTGAAGTCAATGACTTTATAACAGAGAAGACTGAAATAGGGCACTGTGCCATGTGGTTGTAATATGCGAAAAACGCATACGATAATGTATTCACGTACCTGGTGAGTTAGCTACAAAACGCATGCCATTCTATTCTTATCCCGTCATTTGGTGACAAAGAGGCAAAAATCAGCTAGTGTACAAGTCTGTATTCTGTAGCAGATTGTTACCGAGTAATTACACATCTTAAACTGGCTGCTTTAATAGCTGAAGGCGTACCCGCATGCTGGGTTTTTGGCGGTCGCATCAAATGTGATTAGTACGAATGCTACTGGTGGAAAACAATTTCGTCACAGGAGAGTAGAGGTAGCGAGCTTATGTTCTTGTACACATACACTGCATCAGTGTCCCGAGTTCATTTCGAAATCACTTCACAAAGTTTCTTGTAGTGAGAGCATGTGACACTGTTAATGGTTATCCGTCTGTCGTATGAGGACATCAGACTCAGAGGTTACATTCTACCATTTAAAGGAAACGACTGTGTTCTAGTGCCTTGTTTCACCGTTTTCCTTTCCTCTGTCGTTGTCATTAATGACACAAAGACGAATCTGTCGTCGCCATTCGTTCATCACCGTCATCTGATCGAAATAGTTACTTTTTAGACACTACATTCACGCTAATACACTGTCCAGTCACAGGAATGTGACGACGTATGAAAAGCCTAAATAACCTCCTTTTTGCAGTGCGGACTGCTGCGAGATGTGGAGGAAGAGAGTCAATGAGGCTCTAGGAGATAGCGACTGGGATGTGGGACCATGCCGACTCAAGCGCCGTGTCCAGCTGTGCTCGGTTTCTCGCTAGAGGATCCATGACGCGAAAAGCCTGATGGAAGCGGTCCCACGGACTTTTGATTCGGCATAAATCCCAGGAGTTTGGTGGCCAGGGGAGTCTTCTAACCACGCATGTAAACTTCGAGCTGTGTGACAAACTGTATTGTCCTGCTGGAAAATGCTGTCGTACCGAGGAAAAAGAAACTGCCTGTAGGGATGGATATGGTCCCCAATGATAGACGCTTATTTCTTTTGATCCACTGTGGCTTCCAGAAAGATGAGCTCAAGCAGGGAATGCCACGAAAGCATTCATCAGACGAAAACATTCCCTCTTACAGCCTCGAACCTTCCGAAGGCTGTTACAGGGCGTTTGATTTCAGGCGTTCCAACCGATTGAACTTAAAACGTGATTCATCTGAAAAAACAACCTGTGGCCACTCAGTGGACGTGTGCAACCTACAGCCTTGTCCGCCCCTGGTAGCTGAGTGGTCAGCGCGACGGAATGTCACACCTAACGGCCCCGGTTCGATTCCCGGCCGGGTCGGAGATTTCCTCCACTTAGGGACTGGGTGTTGTGTTGTCCTTATCATTATCATTTCATACTCATCGACACGCAAGTCACCGAAATGGCGTCAACTCGAAAGACTTGCACCAGGCAAACGGTCTACCCGACGGGAGGCCCTAGCCACACGGCATTTATTTACCTACAGCCTTCGTCGCCGATGAAGAAGAGTCAGCATGGGTGCGTAAAGATGTCCATTCGCAGCAACGTTCGCTGAACGGTCACTGAAGATGCACGGATATTCAGCTGTATATACCACCGCAGCCGTCTTTCACCCCTGTTATCCACGGCCTGCAATGCATCACCGTTGTCTCGATAGTATACCGTACATGGTGTACTTTAACCACGACGGCACGGAACAGTTTACAAACTTAATCGTTCGGAAAATGCTTCCACACTTGCCCCGGAAGCCAATGATCATGCTCTTTTGGACGTCAGAAAAATCGCTCCATTCTTCAATTAAGACAACGAACGTACTGTTTTCCGCGTCCCCCGACAGGCTTTACATACCCTCCACTGCTATTGCTGCCCCTCTCCTTCTGTGAGTGGTTATTGCACCTTGATGTGGAACGTAGGCGGCAGACCGTGTAGTAGATGCCCAACAGCTGCGAATAATCGAAACCTTTCCTATTTAGTTGGCTTTACCTTTGCGAACTTTCCCTCCAACAATTTGAATTTTACACCGTAAGCTGGGGAGCACTAATCTACGGTGCCATGCAGTTACGAGCTAGCAGATGAGAAACCTCGTGACCGCAGAACTCTTCATCGTTAAGGTTGGGAGGCAGGGTCAGAAGAGGTGGTGCCGCACTGTTTCTGATAGCCACTTTATGCGCCATTGTCTTAGGTTAAATTGCAAACACAGTTGATATGGAATGAAAGACGAAAGACACTCTTGATGACATCCTTACTGTGTGGTTAATATCTGCTGTGTGAAAGTCTTATATCAATTGAGCTCTTTCATTTCGGCCAATATCACTTCATGTGACTCTAAAATCTGTCACAATAATGAAGTACAGACGAAGTGCATCATGTCTTCCCACGTACACTATCATCTAGGTACAACACCGTGCCATAATTTTAATCTTCATATGATTCTTAAAACTTTTGAGCTTTCTCTGAAGCTTCAGCAAGATGGTTTCCGTGTTCACGATCAGCAACTTGCCCACTGTCTTTTTTTATTATTACAATGATCTTTGCATACGTTGCTTTTTACGTCTCATAACTATGATCATACACTCCTGGAAATTGAAATAAGAACACCGTGAATTCATTGTCCCAGGAAGGTGAAACTTTATTGACACATTCCTGGGGTCAGATACATCACATGATCACACTGACAGAACCACAGGCACATAGACACAGGCAACAGAGCATGCACAATGTCGGCACTAGTACAGTGTATATCCACCTTTCGCAGCAATGCAGGCTGCTATTCTCCCATGGAGACGATCGTAGAGATGCTGGATGTAGTCCTGTGGAACGGCTCTCCATGCCATTTCCACCTGGCGCATCAGTTGGACCAGCGTCCGTGCTGGACGTGCACACCGCGTGAGACGACGCTTCATCCAGTCCCAAACATGCTCAATGGGGGACAGATCCGGAGATCTTGCTGGCCAGGGTAGTTGACTTACACCTTATAGAGCACGTTGGGTGGCACGGGATACATGCGGACGTGCATTGTCCTGTTGGAACAGCAAGTTCCCTTGCCGGTCTAGGAATGGTAGAACGATGGGTTCGCTGACGGTTTGGATGTACCGTGCACTTTTCAGTGTCCCCTCGACGATCACCAGAGGTGTACGGCCAGTGTAGGAGATCGTTCCCCACACCATGATGCCGGGTGTTGGCCCTGTGTGCCTCGGCCATATTCAGTCCTGATTGTGGCGCTCACCTGCACGGCGCCAAACACGCATACGACCATCATTGGCACCAAGGCAGAAGCGACTCTCATCCATTCGTCCCTCCATTCACGCCTGTCGCGACACCACTGGAGGCGGGCTGCACGATGTTGGGGCGTGAGCGGAAGACGGCCTAACGGTGTGCGGGACCGTAGCCCAGCTTCATGGAGACGGTTGCGAATGGTCCTCGCCGATACCCCAGGAGCAACAGTGTCCCTAATTTGCTGGGAAGTGGCGGTGCGGTCCCCTACGGCACTGCGTAGGATCCTACGGTCTTGGCGTGCATCCGTACGTCGCTGCGGTCCGGTCCCAGGTCGACGGGCACGTGCACCTTCCGCCGACCACTGGCGACAACATCGATGTACTGTGGAGACCTCACGCCCCACGTGTTGAGCAATTCGGCGGTACGTCCACCCGGCCTCCCGCATGCCCACTATACGCCCTCGCTTAAAGTCCGTCAACTGCACATACGGTTCACGTCCACGCTGTCGCGGCATGCTACCAGTGTTAAAGACTGCGATGGAGCTCCGTGTGCCACGGCAAACTGGCTGACACTGACGGCGGCGGTGCACAAATGCTGCGCAGCTAGCGCCATTCGACGGCCAACACCGCGGTTCCTGGTGTGTCCGCTGTGCCGTGCGTGTGATCACTGCTTGTACAGCCCTCTCGCTGTGTCCGGAGCAAGTATGGTGGGTCTGACACACCGGTGTCAATGTGTTCTTTTTTCCATTTCCAGGAGTGTAGATATAAGGCATTAACGAAACCCACAGCTCTGTCACTGTACTGGCGAGCCACAATATGACATTAACGTAAACATTTGATTATAATTTCAGCAGCAATATATTACCTGATTCCATCCACCAAAGTGTGGCAAACTCCAGATCCAAGAGGCATATCGATGAGATACATTAGTGCAGTGTCTGTACTTGATTGTGTCTGTAGAGGCTATCGACGATCGACGTCCGATAGGCGTATTAGATCATGAAATGTATTTGCAGATTGCGAATATAGTCCCACAGCACAGTTAAGTGGAAAAATATGAAAATTTGTGCTGGACCGGGACTCGAACCAGGATTTCCCACTTGTCACGAGCTGTCACCGTAAGCACTCCGGCTCAGGGAACGGATAGAGATTTCGGTCGGTCCTGTGAGCGTGGTCGTATTTAGTGTTGTTGACACCAGGCCCAGTACGTAGTATAAGGAGCCAGAAGAGTGTCAGATATTGAGAGAGTATATGAAAGATATGGAGATGTCACGTAATCGTATGAGACAGCATTATCACCACCTGGCAGAGTTTGAAAGACTCCTCATGGTGGGTCTCCACTTGTCATGCCAGTTCATTCGCCGAATATCCTTTCGTCCCAAGAGATCCTCCACCTGCACCATTCGATGCGGTCGCGCATTGTCGTCCATAAAAATGAATTCAGGGCCGAATACACCTCTGAAAAGATGCACATGGGAAATGAAAATACATTGTCACAGTAACATTGGCCGGTGGACGTACCGTGTTCAAAGACTTGAAGGTCAGTGCGCCCATATATCATTAAAACTCTCCATATCATAACACCAAACCACCAAAACGATTATAATCGACAATGTTCCTGCCGGACGCGGTGACCGAGCGGCTTAGGCACTTCAGTCTGGAACCACGTGGCTGCTGCGGTCACAGGTTCGAATCCTGCTTCGGGCATGGATGTGTGTGATGTCCTTAGGTTAGTTAGGTTTAAGTAGTTCTAAGCTCTAGGGGACTGATGACCTCAGAAGTTAAGTCCCATAGTGCTCAGAGCCATTTGAACCATTTTTGACAATGTTCCGAGGTGTATTACATGTTCTCACTTCTAGCCCCGTCCACAGCTCGTGGTCTTGCGGTAGCGTTCTCGTTTCCCGCGCACGGGGTCCCGGTTTCGATTCCCGGCGGGGAATGACTGAGTGTTGTGTGTCTTTCATCATCATTTCATCATCATCGACTCGCAAGTCGGGCGTCAGCTAAAAAGGACTTGCAATTTCGGCTGCCGAACACACCGTCCGCATGGGGTCTCCCGGCCAACAATGCCGTACGATCATTTCATTTCATTTCACCTCTAGCCCCTCGATCATACGTCCAGAATCACTATGCAGACAGTGTCTACTCTCACCGGAAAACAGCACGTGACCCCGCTACTCTTTGTTCCAGTTCCTACGCTCTTCGCCCCATCGCATGGTATAACCACCGGTCAACATTATTGTGCCACTGTACTAGTTCCCTATGTGCGTCTTTTCAGAGATGCATTCGAATTTGATGTCATTTGCATGGATGACAATTCACGACCGCATCGGACAGCGCAGGTGAAAAAACTCTTGGAACGAGAGGATATTCGTCACACATGTATGCGGACTGAGGCTGTCTGTGAATGGACGTAGGGAGTATTGCATCCTTCTGTGATTTTAGTCTCCGCTTAGAAAGTTCAGGTTATTATTTATTTTTCTTAGAGGGGACGGGTTTCCCTTTCTGTTCTGCCCAAAGCAACTTCCACATAAGCCAGTTGTACTTGTGGAGTCACGAACCGTGCCAGATTTGTTGTTGGTGAAAGAATTTAGAAACTATGCCACGTTTGCTGAAATATCCTCCGTATTGCTGATGGTGTAAGTATGGACGCTCTGTACCTTTATTTCACGTAATATATTGTTCAAGAGTTGGTGTTACAGTTTTACCTTATTAATATGTGTGCAACGACTGTGTTCGTCTCAATCCGATACTGTCCATTAATTACTCTGCTAACAGGTTTTGGGGACACGCTGCATATTTCTGTCGTAAAAAAAAATATCAGTGAGCGAAAATTAGCAGCAGCGCGCAGCTTTCGGAACGTTGTAATTGCCACTACAGTTGTTTCTCTAAACATCAATTCATAGATTTTGGTTGGGAAAGTGAGGGGAAGAGAATATTGAAGCACTTCCGGATGTAACTCTACTGTCTTAAACAATGTGCCAATATACCTGGTGTCTACCAAAATTTAAAAAAAATGCCATATTGATCTAACATTGAACTATGATATTGAGGCCCCTACTGCACAATACTTGATGCAATCCTTGCAGAATAAGAAATTAGAGATTTAGAGTAATTCTTTTCGCATTCTGGCTTTATATCAAAGACACTTCTACAATTCATAAGATATTTCTGAGGTTAAAAAGATTGGTATTCAAACCTTTTCATTATATGTGCATGGTGCTGTTTATTACCTACTACCACAGCTGAAGTTTAATGGCTAAAAATCCTTTATTTATTTTGCTTCTACAGCGTCTGCTTGTTGCAGTTCATAACCTTGACTTGTACATTATGGCTATGTTGTCAATAAATATTTACGTAAGTACCGTACTGAAAATCTGACATTTCTTTTTTTGTTCACAGCACTGGACTACGATTCCTATGACGCATACCGGGGTTATCCCCTCACGGGTTATGGCGGCTATGGTGGTTACAGAGGATATGGCAGCAGTGGCTATGGAGGATATGGTGGATACAGGGGCTCTGGAGGGTACGGTGGTTATGGAGGATATGGTGGGTATGGTGGGTACAGTGGATATGGAGGCTATGATGGTTATGGTACTACCGGATATGGTGGATACGGAGGCAGTGGGGGCTATGGTGGCTACAGACCCTCTGGAGGCTATGGAGGATACGGTGGGTATAGGCCATCTGTAGGCTATGGTGGCTACAGACCATCTGGTGGCTATGGTGGTTATGGAGGATCTGGTGGCTACAGACCAACTGGCGGTTATGGTGGCTATGGAGGATATGGTGGATATGATGGCTATGGAGGTAGCTATGGGGGGTATGGCGGTTATGGTGGATCAAGTGGTTATGGTGGATCAGGTGGGTACGGTGGCTACGGTGGATCGGGTAGCTATGGTGGATATGGAGGCTACAGACCTGGAGGATATGGTCTGTACAGCGGCGGATACGGTGGCTACAGAGGATATGGCAGCACCTACGGCGGTTACTCCAGCCCTTACCGTGGTCCCTGAGCTGCTGATGCCTTAGTGTACAGAGCACGAAATGTCTGCGATCTACGAGACACAAGACTGCATGTTCTGTGTTCTGTGTCGTGTGATAGAGCCTAACACAAATTTCCAAGCAGTTCTTCTTTTCAATGTGGACATCTGACAAACTCACGTTGTGTCCTATGACGGAAGCAAACATTATCCTTCACAAATGTCGTTCTTCCGTTCGCCTTGCAGGAAAACATCTGAAGTTCAATTGCTGAAATCGTTAATTTATTACTTTTACACAGACTACTTGTTGCAATTCATGACCTAAGCTTTGCATTATGACTGCGCTGATAACGGGTATTAACGTATATTACAACCGAACTCAGCGCTATGGGATGTTCTACTATCCAAATGAATGTACGTAATTCTAATACGCTTTAAACTGTCATGTACTCGACATCGAAACCATTATTTAAATAATGATACAGTTTTGTAACAACAATAATAAAAAGTTGTAACCTACTGTTATTTTGTTTTATTCTGTTAAACGCTTGTTTGCCACTGAAGAAATCCACGCAATTTACCATAAATATAAACAATACAATATCCCTTACACCAAACAACTAGATTACATGAGGCGCACTTTTAGTTCCAATAGAGCCATAGCGAGGAGATTCTTCAGGACGTTGAACATGTCACAAAAAAAGAATACACAACAAATATTTATAGAGAAAAACAAATATGGAAATGTATCATCCGTAGATTTCAAGTAAAATGGTTCCCAAGGATGCGGGACAAGTAAAAAATATAAAAATATTTTCATTTTAAATGTAAGGAATTTGTGCATAAGTCAGAACATGATGCTGTATTGTCTATTCCATTCCTAGAAAGTGTTCGACCATATTTTGTGAATGTAGTAATTGAATGCTACTATTAATGCAGTCCAAACATCCACAGAAGCACAAAACTGCTGTAGTTCAATGAAGGTAACTTTTACATGCTTGCTAATTAGTACTTGCTCAACAGAGCACTCTATAACACAAACGTTGCATCGCAATAAGAAATAACAAATAACGGTTATTAAGAATACGTTGCAAAATGGTACTTAACTTCGGTACAGTTTAATGCATGGCACTCCTACATGTACATCTACATCCATACTGTCCAAGCCATCTGACGGTGTGTGGAGGAGCGTCCCTTGAGAACTTCTATCGGTTCTCCCTTCTATTCCAGTCTCGTATTGTTCGTGGAAAGAAAGATTGTCAGTATGCCTCTGTGTGGGCTGATTTTACCCTCATGGTCTCTTCGCGAGATATACGTAGGAGGGTGCAATATGCTGCTTGACTCCTCGATGAGGGTATGTTCTCGATACTTCAACAAAAGCACGTACCGAGCTACTGAGCGTCTCTCTTGCAGAGTCTTCCACTGGAGTTTATCTATCATCTCCGTAACGCTTTCGCGATTACTAAAACTAATACAATGAAACCTAATAACTATGCTGTCTCTTGGCAGTGTATGATAACAATCCCTGTGACTGAGTGTTAGAATGCAGACAGTCTTGCTGGTCCTAGTTGCAGGTAAACAGCAACAGCTAAATTGAAGGGTAGTTGAAATGGACACTCCTTTAAAACCTCTAGACCACTTGAGCAGGTAGGTCAGGTAGGTTCCTATGGTGAAAGCTGCTATACCTTCTCTCCAGATATTTGATTTATTAACACAGTCAAAAATGGTTCAAAAGGCTCTGAGCACTATGGGACTTAACATCTGAGGTCGTTAGTCCCCTAGAAATTAGAACTTCTTAAACCTAACTAACCTAAGGACATCACATACATCCATGCCAGAGGCAGGATTCGAACCTGCGACCGTAGAGGTTGCGCGGTTCCAGACTGAAGCGCCTAGAACCGCTCGGCCACACTGGCCGGTTAACACAGCCCTTATTAAAATAAAGATTTCATTCTTTGGTATTTAAGATACACATTAGTGGAACTTCAGGTCAATAAAAACATTCATTTAAAGGAAATACTATGGACCAAATTACAGTAACATTAATAATAGTGCAGAAGGCATAAAATAATCAAAAAAATTAGTAGCCTACAGATACCTTAACCTCTTTTCTTAATAAAAAAGAACAATTTTGTTTAACTGGTTGTGCATCAATCCGCTTAAGACATCATTAAACAGCTTTTATGAGACCTCTGTCCGTACAATGAAATTACTCCTAGAAATTCAAGCCGTTAACCCAAAAATTTTAGTGTCAACAAACATCCACAGGCCACCTTGTGAGACAAGCATCAATAAACTTTCAAGTAATACCTTACATTAGAGTTTAGAAAACACACACATAGCAGTCAAAGAATTATATACTGGCAGTAATCAAAACTTCTAATCACTGATAAATAGTGCCAATACCTTAATGAAACACAAAGCAGTAAAAAGTTTTTCTGTAAATCTGAATCACGAAAAATTCGAGTACCACTATCACAGAACTGCAGTCAGAAAATGCACCAATCCGTCGCCTGGACAATGAGTCATCAAACCAGCGCCAGGCCGCTTGCGATTACAAACAATCCAATGCTATCCAATGCACAGAGTATAACCACGCTTCTAAAGCAAATAAAGAAGTGAAATTAGTCACCTAGGATGACAGGTACTTCCATAGGAGCTCTTATTATCAGCTGCAATGTGCTCAGTGGATTGTAACACAGGGAACCAGAACAGTCTTACAACTATTTTTACAAATTTAAACTTGGCCGTAAAATTTGTTCATGTTGCCAAAACAGCTTCTTTCTTAATCCAGAAACTTAGGAAAGAAATGTACCCCTGACCACTTGACTCAGCCATAAGGTGAGACTAACACTGTCAGTCAGTATCTTGGACTGTCCAGAAGGACACAAATTCAAAATTCAATGGCTGCAGCGAAAACACTGTATAACGTCTATAATTAGCCGCAGCCCCAATACAGTCCCCCACAGTTCAGTGTTCTGGCTTACCATATTAACTGTCGTCCAAAGCTACACTCATGCTCATAAATTAAGGATAATCGCAATATGTGGTGCCACACAACATGGCGCTACACAGAACTGGCGCTAATAGCTTAGGCACATAGGGAACACACATGGCACAGATCTGTAAGTCCACGGTGTTGGTGATAAGTTGAGAAAACAGTCCCGAAACACATGTACAACAAAACGCCACTGTTTCCTGCGCATGTACCCCGACATCAATATGGGATATGATCTTCATGCACAAGTACACAGGCCGCACAACGGGTTGGCACACTGCGGGCCAGGTGGTCGAGCAGCTGCTGGGGTATAGCCTGCCATTCTTGCACCGATTCCTGTCGATGGGGTTTAGATCTAGAGAGCAGGCAAGCCACTGTTTCAAGGTAGTCCTCTACGACGGCAGCTCAGAGGCGTGGCGGGGAGGAGGGGGGGGGGGCGTGTGTTATTATCCATCAGGAGGAAGGTAGGACTCAACGGCACACCTGAAAAGACGGACGTACTGGTGCAAAATGACGTCCCGCTACACCTGACCCGTTACAGTTCCTCTGCGAAAAACATTCAGGGGTGTACGTACACCAATCATAATCCCACCCCACACCATCAAAGTACGACCTCCATACAAGTCCCTTTCAAGGACATTAAGGGGTTGGTATCTGGTTCTGGATTCACGCCAGATGAAAACCCGGCACGAATCACTGTCTCGTCCATGAATATAACCTAGGACCACTGTTCCGATGACCATGTACTGCGTTCTTGACACCAGGCTTTGGAGGTTCTCCTGTGACCAGGGTTCAGTGGAATGCACCTTGCAGATCTCCGGGTGAATAAACCATGTCTGTTCAGTCGTCTGTAGACTGTGTGTCTGGAGACAACTGTTCCAGAGGCTGCGGTAAGGTCCAGAACAAGACTACCTGCAGTACTCCTTGGCGGACACGGCTGGTGCGATATTGGTCTTCTTGTGGTGTTGTACACTGTGGACGTCCGTACGGGACACGTTTCCTTTCTGCTGGAATCGTTGCCATGATCTCGAGATTACACTTTGTGGCACACGGAGGGCCCGTGATAGGACCTTCTCTGTTTGACCAGCACCAGTCGCCCTAGTATCCTACCCCTCATAACGTCATCACTATGTGTTCTTTGAGCCATTTTCAACACACAGTCACCACTAGCACGACTGAAAACGTCTGCACACTTACTCGCTGCACCGTACTCTGACATGCAGCAACACACCTCTGCGTATGTGGACTGCTGCCAGCTCCACCATCCGACGACCGCAGGTCAAATGCACCGCGTGGTCATACCCCGAGGTGACTTAAACCCCCAAACCGCCCACTGGAGCGTTGTTTCATCATGTATCAGCATTATCCTTAATTTATGACTATGAGTGTATAACGAACTGCAGCCCCAGCACAGTCCCCCACAGTTCAGTGTTCTGGCTTACCGTATTAACTGTCGTCCAAAGCTCTTATAGAACGCCCCGCACCTCGCAAGGACGTTCGCACACTCCATCTCACCAAACCAGGCGCCTCATCTGGCGCACAGTGCTCGCTTAGTGGCCGTATATCGCGCTTATGCCCCCCCCTCCCTCCCCCTTCCCCCTGCCACACCACAGTCTCCCTGACTACCTCTTGTCTCGTTCGGCAGCCTCCCCACCCTCGCTACTTAAGAAAAACCTCCACCACGGGTCATGTGTCCACAAGTCGCCTATTAGCTACGTCTCTGGAATTGATCGTGGTCACGAAAAATCGACTGGGACGCATCAGTAGTCTTCACAGTGCTGACTGAGCGGGCTGCAAGCACTGAACTGAACAGTCTACCTGCTGGCTCGTAACTGAGTGTCCACGGCGCGCCGCGTTTTGGCGCCTGGCGGCAGAAAGACTTCCATGCCTGCCAGTACAAGGTGGAAGCGATGTATTCTGCGCTTGACAGGCTCTCTTGCATAACTCTTGCTTGGTACACAACATTGTAGTTCGTCACCTTCATGTAACAGCCAACAGCGAGGTAACAAAACTCACGTACACTGGAAGAGCTCGCTATTACTCTATCAAACTCGGTAACATTACGACACTCTCTAACAACGCCCATCTAATATCATCATCTCTTACCGACCGCGATGTAGGCACACTTTTCATTTCGAACAACCATCTAGTTTTCACTGTGAACAGAGACACAGTTCACCTTCAAACACAACGCCTTAAAAATTTTCTCTGCAACCTATTGTCTGAGATTCAAATCAAAAAATGGCCCAGTCTATCCGTCCCCCTGGTTCTGACCAAATTTTTCGGCTCACACAGCCCCAATATGAACTCATCTAATATTTGGCTGAAAACAACTGAAGTTCTATAAAGGGCCAGGTCTCATAAGCCCGCTCCACATTTAGGAGTACAGATTGTAGCGTTAGGCGTATGTAGACGAGCGAATTGGCTTCCTTGAGTTGCTGGGATGTGAGGTGAATTTGCTCGTGGGCGCTGAAGGCTCAGGGCGTGACGTGGCCGACCCAACCAAAGCAATGCAGCTGGGCGACATGCAGCAGCCGGTACAGTCCAGCCGGGTGCAGAGACGATCAGCGTCGCCGGAAATGGGTGAATCCCAAAGCTGGAAATTTGAACGACTGTTGCTAGCACGGCCTTTGTGCGGGAGACAACGCTCCAAAGCTGGCGGAGTGTTAAGCAACCTCAAAAATGGTTTCTTATAGCTCTTTGAGAATCTATAATAATTTACAGTCAAGTTTTAAAGCAAATCTGAAAACGCCTGCCAGCTCAGAAAAATGAAGTGCATCCAATGACACAACAATATTTCGATATCTTTGTAACCACACAAGTTAATATTTAGCAGCGAATAAACATTTTCACAATGAACTTCTGAATAAACAGCTTTTAAATACTTCATGCGATTTCAACATCCGATATCTCAGGTGACAGCATGCCACTATAGCTGTCACCTCTGAAAGCTACATATCTGAATCTATTTTATCTCTTGATTTATTACATTTTTTATATGTTTTTATTATGCAAATGTTCGTCAGAACGTCGTTTTGCCACAATTACAAATTAAATGAATACAGTATGAATACCTCACATTTTAGTTAATTAACAGTTTACTGTTTTACCAGCAACTTTATTTAAATATTGATTACAATTTATATAAGGTCATGGTAGTTTAAAAAGTAGGCAGTCGTATGTGTTAGCTGACATTGCCTTTGTAAAAGAGTGACAAAAGATGCTTCTTACAAGGAGGCGAAAATAGGTGCCTAAACAATATTTAACGACAATCTTTTGGCGTTTATAGTGAGCACACTTGCGCAAGAATATTGGCTTATCCTTTTATGGACAAACTTTTATAAATAAATTTATTGTGAATGGTCTGAGTGTTACTGAATGTTTATAACATTTTTTATTTAAATATTGCTGTAATATAGTAGTGTAGGCCAAGAAGTAGTCATGTTGAGTCAAATCATGTTTCTAGAGCTTAAGAATGATGTATTTTTGGTGAGGATGGCCAATGGAAAAGCAGACAGGTATGGAGCGCTATGGGAGTCAAGTGGAGACTGATATAGAGCTCAAGGAAGCGATTCTGGGAGGAGGCTAACGACTGGTATTCGATCATGGAGATGTGGGTGGCGAATGGCTGCTACCGTACTATGGTTGGTTTGTATATCATCGTGTTGAACTGTGAACTGTTTTGAGCTGGTGAATATTTTGTGTATTATGATTACGAAATGGACTTTGTTTTCGAATATCTTTGATGACTATTTAGTTTGGGGATTTTGCTACCAATCTCATAACGCTCTCAACGTAACTATACCAAATTTGATAACGGTATTTTAACTGAATATCGTAGGCTCAATTCCCGTTTATGTGAGATGTTCTTTCATTAAAAGCGTTATTGAACATAATTCACTGTCGTCTATATCAACTACAGATATTAGTATGGAACCCTATTTGTTAAATTATTCATTTAACTTTTATCTTTAATTCTACGTATTTTATTAACTCGCACTTCTAGCCAATGCATAGACTATTTGACTGCACGATCATAGCTATAGGTTATTATTTGCTGCGAATCAGCTGTTGTGCATGAAAGTAGACGTGCGCGGCTCGAAACTAAGAGTACATCGAGGTATTATTTTAAAAAGAGCCGTGCATAGGTTAAGTACCTAAAATACCAGTAACCACTAGTAAAGATACACCTGGTCTCTTTACCAAGATGCTACTCCAGGCGGGTGTAAAAATGAATGTACGCAATGGAAAATACTGAACTCGTAAATGAAGATTTGGCCCTGTCTGACTACCACCTGAAGCAGATCTTAGGATCTCTTAATGGTAAAAGAAATTCCTCCTTCTTCCTCTTCAATATACAAATTACAACATAAAACATAAACGAACGATTAAGGGAACTAGTAACTACTAAACGATAAATGTTGTTTCTGCTTATACATTTATTGTAGATTAAAACCCCTTTATAAATCACAAATGTTTATATATCAATGACCAATGGACATAAAAAGATACAAATGAATTTCCTAACTAATATTACTCATCAAATGCCCAAATCTGCCCTTTTTATACATACGCGAACTAATATAAATAAAGCAGGGGACTGACATCATCTAGGTACCAAATACTAGAAGACACTACTTTCAAAGATGATCTGCAGTGGTGTGCAACCTCAGTGGAAATAAAGTTACATGATCACAGCTATTTAGCTTTATAGCCCTAATAAGCCGAAGCAATTAGCAATATCACTGAATATACTGCGTCTGGTGCGTCGGAGTGATGCTTCTCGTATACGTCTGTGACGACAGAAGTACTCCAACCAGAGAATAGATATAAAAAAGACCTCATTCAAACACTAATACGACAGAAGCCGGTCCTCTGACTAGTATAATCTAATAATGTCTTCTCCTCTATGTGTCGTGCGGTACCGCTCTCGCTTCCCACGCCCCGGGTTCCCGGTTCGATTCCCGGCGGGGTCAGGGATTTACTCTGCCTCGTGATGGCTGGGTGTTGTGTGATGTCCTTAGGTTAGTTAGGTTTAAGTAGTTCTAAGTTCTAGGGGACTGATGATCACAGATGTTAAGTCCCATAGTGCTCAGAGCCATTTGAACCATTTTTTTTCTCCTCTATGTATTTTACAGACGAAAAAACGCTAACACCCAGCCAAAGGACGGAATTCAGATAACGCCTCAATGTGAGTATAGACAGAAGAAGTGCTCTCAATCACTGAACGCTGCGCACTTAAGGACGACTCTCTACCCGGAGGCATAAGTTCGCAACAGTACAATGCCTAACCGTTCACTAACTGCACACATTAAAACAAGTTTTGCATCACCTCGGTTCCGAGAATTCCGGAACCTGTATAGAGAATTGAAATAGAGAACAACATAAACATCATTTCCATCCTTTTTATTGCTCATGAGAACAACACTTTACATGTTGTACCACCATACAGCGAGACCTTCGGAGGTGGTGGTACAGATCGCTGTACACACCCGTACCCCTAATACCCAGTAGCACTTCCTCTTGCATTGATGCATGCCTGTACTCGTCGTGGCATACTATCCACAAGCTCATCAAGGCATTGATGCTCCAGATTGTCCCACTCCTCAACGACAATTAGGTGAAGATCTCTCAGAGGGGTTGGCGGGTCACTTCGTCCATAAACAGCCCTTTTCAACCTGTCCCAGGCATGTTCGATAGGGTTCATGTATGGAGAACATGTTGGCCACTCTAGTCGAGCGATGTCGTTATCCTGAAGGAAGCCATTCACAAGATGTGCACGAAGCGAATTGGTGTTCATGAAGACAAACGCCTTTCCTATATTCTGTCGATATGGTTGCACTATCGGTCGGTGGATGGCGTTCACGTATCGTACAGCCATTACGGCGCCTTCCATGACTTCCAGTAGTGTGTGTCGGCTCCACATAATGTCACCCCAAAACAGCAGGGAACCTCCACCTTGCTGTCTCTAAGGCGTTCAGCCTGACCGGGTTGTCTCCAAACACGTCTCCGACGATTGTCTGGTTCAAGGCATATGCGACACTCATCGGTAAGGAGAACGTGATGCCAATCCTGAGCCGTCCATTCGACATGTTGTTGAGCCCACCAGTACCGCGCTGCATGGCGTCGTGGTTGCAAAGATGGATCTCGCCATGGAGTCGGGAGTGAAGTTGCGCATCATGCAGTCTATTGCACAGAGTTTGAGTCGTAACACGTCCGATGGGTGCACGAAAAGCATTATTGAGCATGGTGGCGTCGCTGTCAGGGTTCCTCCGAGCCATAATCCGTAGGTAGCGGTTATCCACTGCAGTACTAGCCCTTGGGCGGCCTGAGCAAGACATGTCATCGACAGCTCCTGCCTCTCTGTATCTCCTCCATATCTGAACAACATCGCTTTGGTTCACTCTGTGACCCCTGGACACTTCGCTTGTTGAGATCCCTTCCTGATACAAAGTAACAATGCCGACGCAATCAAACGGAGGTATTGACCGTCTACGCATGGTTGAACTACAGACAACACGAGCCGTGTACTTCCTTCCTGGTGGAATGACTGGAACTTATCGGCTGTCGGCGGGTTTAGTGACATTCTGAACAGTCAAAGGGACTGTGTCTCTGATACACTATCCACTGTCAACGTCTATCTTCGGGAGTTCTGGGTACTTTTGTGATGTGTGTAAAATATCTCCTGAGATGAAAGCATGTCCATCTGTACTAACAAAAGCTGATAGTGAGCGACCGTCAAACACGGGCGCTCAAAATGGAAGGCCTTTTTCTCTCCAACGCTGGCTTCCCAGCAATACTTGGCTCCCCTCCCTCGTAATAGCAGAAGTCGAATCATATTCGCGAAACCATGGAATATTCTCCGTCTCTACAGATTCTTGCGAACGCCGATCAACCATATTTTAGTCTTTTGTCGTCAAGCGCAGAAAGTCTGCGAGGAAATACCTATTCTCGTTAATTAGGGGTTCATAAAATGGTACGCTTCTCAGATTAAAAAAATCCTCGGAAATAACCCAGCCTGCGAGATTTCCGAGGTAACGCTTCCTCGGTCCTCTATGTCGCGTCAAAGACTTTCATTGTTTCCGAAGTATTATCCGGTTAACTTTCCGGCTTAGCTACGATACCGGCCAACCGCCGCTTTTGTTCTTCAGGGCTCAGGTGCTTCGCCCATCCGTCTTGGGCTACTTCCTGGTTATGCAGCCAGGCTCTCACACAGCCATTTCCTGTCACTCACTGGACCAACACACCTGTGGGTTTTTTTTTCACCTGCCGTTTCGTTTTCACTGGTGTTACAACCTCTACTAGTATAAGCAATCATTCATTACGCCGCTCTGATACTAAAAACAATCCATCAGCTTTCATGCATTAAGCGTTAACAACTGTTTGCAAGTTGTACGTGACAATGTCAGTCTTCTTTAAATATTCATATATACGATGTACAACCAATCAAATGATAACTAATTCCGATTGTATTGTTCAAATGGTTCAAATGGCTTTAAGCACTATGGGACTTAACATCTAAGGCCATCAGTCCCCTAGACTTAGAAGTACTTAAACCTAGCTAACCTAAGGACATCACACACTTCCATGCCCGAGACAGGATTCGAACCTGCAACCGTAGCAGCAGCACGGTACCGGTCTGAAGCGCCTAGAACCGCTCGGCCACAGCAGCCGGCATTCCGATTGTAAATCACGGCAAAGTATGTATATCTTATAAGGTACGAAATTATAGCAACTTACAGCTCGTATGGGAAGCTGTTTAGAAGAGCAACGAACCAGCGTCAGTAACCGTAAGGTACCGTCACAGAATGAAAAGTGAAAAACAGAAACAAAAATATACCCGCCCAAAACACCCACTCCGACGAATAAAAGGAATATATTCGCTTGAAGAAACTGATCATTGTTAACAGACAGTGTGGCTATGGCACGAAGTGTACCGATAATATGGTTAACTGTAATATTTCACTAGCTACTTGCGATATCAAAGCAAGGTTTATTGCGAGACATCTACACAAGTAATAGTGTATTTTGTTGGTTGTTTATTATTCACAACCTTTTTTCTCTGCCAAGGACTGGTGGGAGCAAGAGAACCAGTCGAGCCACGCTACGAGACGCTTACATGGTAAGTGATGTGCAACTCTAACAACAAGTCATTTTGCTCACATACAGCCCGTTTTCCGGTTTCTTTTGCTGGAAGTACGTAGGCAAATACCAGTAAGTGTCACACTATCCTACTCATCTTTCAAAGGGATTCCAAATTCGCACGCAAAAAGGTGACACTGTTTCATTAAGAAGAAAATACACCATTGACAAAAAAGTGAAGTGAGTAGGAAACGAAATGAAAATTCACGGTTTGAGAATGCAAGTAGATTTCAGCTACCAGACAATCGAGTCAAATTTTCAAAGATCTTGGCAATATGAGCCCACTTATCAGGTGGATGTTGTACCACCTGTGACCTGGATGCGTGCACTGATTCGGTTGGAAAGTAAGCTGTAAAGCAGTTCTATCCTCCCCTAACACAAGCTGGCCCACAACTGTTGAAAATGATCCTTGATTCCCTGAACACTGGTGGCGCCCGAAGTGGCTCCGCGCATATTCTAACGGCGGCAGTACCTCAACATCATGCAGACTGCTCTTGGAGAGACATTCCATGCGTGGAGGAGCATTGTCCTGATGAAAAATGGCACCGCGATACTGTCAAATGGGAAGAAACACATGAGGATACAGGATGTCCGTGACGGATCGTTGTGCTGTCGGAGTTCCCTCAATCATACCACCAGTGACCTGAAGTCATACCTGAAGGCTCCCCATACCATGACACCAGGAGTAACAGCGTTGTGTCTCTCCAAAACACTGGAAGAATGGGATTTCTCTTCAGATCCCAACCATACTCGCTGTCCAGAATGGTGCTGAACACACAGTGATAAATTCATGAGCGGTCCATGTTCCCGGTCACGGCACCACACCAAGTGCAGCGTTTTTGGGTTGTGGTGTTATCGGCAGCCTGCACATGGGACAGTAATTCCCAACTCCGACTGTTTCTAATCTCTGACCAATGGGATGACACAGAATGAACAGGTAATGCATCACTAGTTCTCAGACGGTAGGCGCAGATGTGAAGGGACTATAATGGGCTTGATGCACAAATGGCGACCCTCCCTTTTGGTGGTAGGACGTGTTGTCTAGAACCTTGACGACGAATGTGCTTGGTACTACAATCCCTTGTGATGCAACATCGGACCACTGTCCCATCCAAAAGCCCCACTAATCTGGAAATTCCAAGATTCGACCAGTTAGCCAAATGGAGACCCAGGCCCCTTTCAAAAGCTGTTGGGTATTGATAATGCTGTCCAACATGAATACGCAGCATCTGCATGTCCTTCAACGTCATCACTCAACATCTAACACTGCACACCACATATATACTGTACCAAACATGGCAATAACACCAAACACGAGCAGTAGTACTAACGTACTGCGAAGGTCGTGGTACCTGTCACAGAGAACTGCAAATAGTTCAAATGGCTCTGAGCACTATGGGACTTAACATCTGAGGTCATCAGTCCCCTAGAACTTAGAACTACTTAAACCTAACTAACCTAAGGACACCACACACAACCTTGCCCGAGGCAGGATTCGAACCTGCGACCGTAGCAGTCACGCGTTTTCGGACTGAAGCGCCTAGAACCGCTCGGCCACCGCGGCTAGCAGGAACATTGTAGATCATAATCGTTTTGGTGGTTTGGTGTTAAGGTATGGAGAATTTTGATGATGTATAAACGCACTGACATCAAATCTTTGAACACGGTACTTCCACCGGTCAACGTTACTGTGACAATGTATTTTCATTTTCCATGTGCGTCTTTTCAGAGGTGCATTCGTCCCTGAATTCATTTTAATGGACGACAATGCAGAGAATTGCAACTATAATCATTTACGTACCCGCTGGTGGACATTTTGGAAATTTGTGGTAAGTTCTACGGGACCAAAATGCAGAGGTCGTCGGTCTCCACCCGCTGGTGGTGTGTCGTGTATGAAGTTACATTGATATCCGACCATGTCTTCTGGGTGCTTCATTTTTTAATTTTTTTTTTATATACACATCACATATACAGATCACTTATTGAAAACCTTGTTTCGATATGACCGAGTGGTGTACAGTTGAGGTAAAGACATTGAATCTATATTCGGGAACAGCAGGTTCCAATTGTCCTTCGAATCATCCATACTGGGATTTCCTCTGAATTAGTGAAGACTTTTGCCTTGTTCAGTGCTGAAGCTCCGTCTCTAAAGAGCTCGTTGTCGACGGGATATTCCTGTTTTTTCAGCTCTTAACGAAATTAGTGGGAGAAAGGTGGTAATTAGCCTGGAAAAACAGGAGGATATATTCTCACATGTGTCATCAGAATTAACTGAGGATCGTTAGAAGTACTCCAGGATGTTTAGCATACAATAGGCAATGCTAGTGAGCCATTGTCAGACATATCTGTGGATTGCGACGTTGACCAAGACGACTATGTACCAGAAGAGAGCGAGTCAAGTGAGGATGAACATACAAATGTGTGTAAGACATGTCGCCGGGAGACCTTCAAAAAGGAAGAAAACTGACTGTATTAGTATTGCACATTCAGTGCTTAAGCTCCATCTCTAATGCACTCCTTGTCGACAGGATGTTTAATCTCAGGAACTCACTTTCTTCCTGTCTTATTTCGATATCTTAAAACGTTTATGGTACATTTACGTTTCCACCTGCTAAGCCACTGTCTCCTGACGAAGGGAAAAGCTCTCGGCCACCTTCGCCTAGCTGCTACACATACTAAATTACAGCTCCTACTTGTAACGGGATGGAATACACTTTGTGCGATACTCCTACCTCTCGGAAACCACCGCACAATGAATCCTTGGGTTGCCTACGTCATGGGGGTCGTGATCACAGTAGTCGCTTTTTGTCCCTCTTATTACAAAATGAATTAACTCTCACCAATGTGCATAATCTTAAAAATGTGTTTGTCAGTCTGGATACATAACGTATAAACAATGATACCCAACTATGTGATAAGTATTTAAGGATTGTTACTATTTATTAAAACAATTTCACCTATTCGAGAATGCACAGGTTAGGACTAATTGCCATCGGAATTTCGACTTAAATATGACTCGAACCCCCATATAGTGTTTCGAGATCAGTATAAATTTTAATAAAACTGTTTGTATCAGCTCGAAAAATTCGAAATTCTCCTGGCCCTCAAGTCTACCCGACTGACTGGTACGCACTGGCGTGCCAGATTTGAATTCCCAACTCATGGCTTTCATGAAAAGCAGCGAGTGTCAACAGAAGCGAAAAAGCTAAGTTCAAAAGCCCAAGCGGCTAAATGATTACCCTGGTTGCACTAAATCTTGATTCTTAAAACGCTCCCAGCACACTGCCCAGAGGCCAGTACGGCTGCCCTACTTTTAGCAGGCACTTGGATTTCCCTTATTTGCGAATTGCAACTCGTCGTTAACACTGTGTGTTTCGCGTAGAACGCAAGCGCTGTGTCCGCTTTGCACAGAATCAATACCGGGGAAGCAGGAAGAGATTGTTGTACAGTATAAGCTACGGCCCTTTCTTTGGACTCTGTCACGTGGCGTATCGGTTACGACCAAACTAAGACGAGCTGAGAGCGAACTTGGAAGGAAGTCCGAGCAAAATTGTTGAGATGTTTATCACTTCACAATGGTGCGTTAGCAGCATTTGCTAATAGCTGTGCACATAAACTGAAACCCTACAAATTAACTGAAGAGCTTTGATTAATCAATGCAGGAAATGTTACTCACTGTCATTTCTGCAACTGGCTATAGCGACCTGTGCGTTATAGACAGACTGAACATGAAATTCTCTGTCCATATGACAAAGTATGGCTGCATTTATTGTAGTACATGAATTCTCACAACAATCGAACTTGCTGGTGGCCGAGTTGTTCTACGCGCTTCAGTCTGGAAACGCGCGACCGCTACAGTCGCAGGTTCGAATCGTGCACTCGGACATGGATGTGTGTGATGTCCTTAGGTTAGTTAGGTTTAAGTAGTTCTAAGTTCTAGGGGACTGATGACCTCAGATGTTAAGTCCCATAGTGCTCAGAGCCATTTGAACAATCGATGTTGCAGTTTTGAAAACACCTACAGCTAGAGAAAGCTGGGTCAGGACGGAACCATGGGGCAGGACGAACTAGGTGTTTATTTTGGCTGCAAAGTAGTGCGCTCTAAAATAACCTTCAGCAAGTACTAGCCAAGCGACAAGGTTGCTAAGAAGCCATTGTAGAAAAGTTTGTTTCTGATTGTTGTGTCAGTAATGTGTCTGCGTTTGTTTCTCGCGTGTATATAGTAATATCAGTAACTCTTTATCTGCAAGGTAAGTGAAAATGCTTTATAAACTAGTTTTCTCTTTCTTAAAATCTGAAAACGCATGAGGATGCTTATTTTTCAAAGCGCTCTAACCTCACAAGTCGGGACAAGATAGACTGGGGTGGAACAGACTGAAGTTCCGTTCTGCCGCAAGCAGTATACGATTCTGTCCTGTGTTTGTTTTTTTAGTGTTCATATTTATTCTAACACTTCCAAAACACGTGACTATACTTGAGGTTTGTCATATTGTTGCTAGAAACGTTATCATTAGATGCATAGGGTCGTCAAAGTTGATCTAGAGAAAACATGGAAGACGCAGTGACATCTGTTGTGAAAAAGGAAATGGTATTTAGGAAAGCCAGTACTTAGCTCAAATTTCCCAAATAACTCTTCAGACAGCAGTTTAGAATAGATTTCAAAATGAGGCCTTTCAAACTAACAAGTCAAAGTGAAAATATTGTCGTGTTTTATGGAATAAGCATTAAAAACATATTAAATGTCACGAAGATTTTTCTTTGTCATTTTATTTGAATTACGGTCATTTTAATGTTAGCGTTACCATCTTGCCTCGGGTTCCGCTATGTAATGCAGGGCAATGCAAGAGCACGCTCCACCAATATATCTGCGACAGTTTTACGTGAAAGGTCCCTGTCGTCGAAAGCACCTCGTAATACTTTCATAGGCGCATTGGCAATGTGTACTTTTTCCTGCATGAAAGTACTGGCAGAATTAGGACAAGTCCCCATCGCCAAGAACATTTCGTAATACTGTCGTAGACACACTGACGGTATGTGTGCTATTTCATTATCGTCGTAACTCATGGTGTAGTGGTTAGCGTTGCTACCTGTCGATCATGGGGTCCCAGGTTCGATTCCCGGCCGGCTTGGGGATTTTTCTCCGCCCGGAGACTGGATCTTTGTGTTGTCCTCAGCATTTCATCATCTTTCGTGATAGGGTCTAGATTGGACTGTGTACGGGATGGGAATTTGTACGAGCGCCGATGACTACGCAGTTGAGCGCACCACAAACCAAACATCATTATCTTTCATTATACTGCATTTCGTAACGTAGATCTATTCATTAGTTGTTGGTTCTCGCAAAAAAAGTTGATGTTATGTTGCTCACATACCTAGCAGAAGTTACGGATTGATGGGAGAAGAGTAGTTCATTAATTTGTGTTGCACCAACTTTACATTACCTCCTGTTTTCACATCACGCAGTGTCTCTTGTTGTAACTAAGACGATTTTCACTATTCAACCTCCATTGCCCTATGAGTTCTCGTGGCCCAACTAGTGTAGCCACGCCTCATCAGAAACACAGAGCATTTCAGAATCACCGTTCCAACCCTCGCAGTCTAGATCGAGTAATATTATCTGAATTGGTCAGTCGACGCAAAACCATTACTTCGCAGGTTTTCAGCTTTTGTTTCTACAGAGATGTGTGATCAGATACTACAAACACACGGTCTGAAGAACTAATTAGCGAGACAGTTTTTTTTTTAAAAAAAAAACCTTTATTCATCATCAATAATAATAATTATACAATATTAACCCACTTCCTTAATAGCATTAGTGGGTCGTAATATTAATACATTTATTATTGTTTCATGCAGCATGCTACAAAATATGATGTGCTACAGGTTACTACAACAATGGGCACTATACTAACTATCCCTACTACTTAAGAAACTATTACTGTCACTAATTGCTAATTTCTACACCTGCAGCGTCACATATGTGCCAGTAGAATATATAAACCTACTTTGCAAGCCTTGCTCTTCGAGCTAACCCCAAAGAGCTTGCCCCCGGCACTGGGCTGGCCAAGATGTTAACTCGCTGCAGTTCCATAACCTAACATAATATCCTATTCTAAGTCCTACGAAACTAACTTATCCTAAGTCAAATCCGGTGCATCTCTAAGTCGGTGAGATTAACCCCTCCTCCCCCTAATCCTGCGCGCGGCGGATCCCAACTGTGATGTGAAGTCGGCCAATCCGCGCGCTGGCGGTATGGGAAAAGGGATCTAGACAATATCGGTGTTCATTTTCGCATTCTTAGTTTATCTCCCTCAGATATTCATTTAACACTTTCCGTGATACCTCGTTGGCCAGAGTATTAATAATCTGAAAAGTGTCTTCACGTCTGAGGAGTTGATACGTGTCATGGTTCGGTAGTCCGTCTCGAAGTGTAGTCGCTACATCATTGAAGAGAGGGCACTCGTAAATCACATGATCCGGAGTGCCTTCCGGCGCGCCACAGTCACACGCGGGCGTAGCCCTCTTCCCAAACCGACATAAGTATGTCGGGTAGGGTCCATGACCAGTGAGAAAATGGATCAGTCCCCGTGTTGGCTGAAAGTACTTCATTTCTAAGCGCTCCCTCACGTTCGGCAAGAACTGAAAGGTTCTGCGACCGGTTTCTTCTGTCTCCCAGGACCCCTGCCAAAGTTCTTCCCCCCTTCTTCTAATCCCCCTTTTGTCCTCTACCCTCACACCCATGATTTCTTCTATTTTCCCCTGGTTCCCTTTTTTTGCCCAATACCAGGCTGCTTGCTCCGTTAGCGAGACAGTTTCCTCGAACTTCCTTACAAGTCCACTACTCTCGTTTAATTAGACCGTAGCCGACACGCCGCCAGCCAAAGTCGGAGGGACGGGCCGCGGCGTATTGGGCACTCTGAGCCTGCCTCCGTAGTACTGATGCTGCACAACGCGGGGCACATTGCTTAGGTCGTACGTGAAACCGTAGTTGGCAGTCTGTCAGGGAGACAGAAAATGATCCTGTCGTTCGATGACAACAATGATTTTGGCGGCCTTCTTTGTTCTAGCGGCAGTAGTAGTAGTTTCACCGTGTCATGTCAAAAAGTTTTGAGACTGGATTTAAAAAAATACAGAAACGTTAATTTGGTGGTTTTAATGCTTCAGGTTTTCTACATAGTCTCTCCCGCCTTGGGTACAGTTCACAGAATGCTCACATCCATGTTAAACTCAAAGCATTGACCCTTCATGTGAATTTCCGCTCTTTGTCCTATTGTGGTCGGTTAGTAGTGATAACAGCGAGTCTCGCATCTCTGACGAATATTTCCAGAAAAGAACTGTCCGCGTTTTGCATTTCAGTCAAGTCGCTGCAGGCATCCACGAGTTGCCGTTTTTGTTCGCGAGTCAGAGTATACAGGGGGAAAAAATGGTATGCACTTTTCTCTTCTCTAAAGATTCTGCAGAATATCTTGGACATTTGATTTAGAGGTACTGCTGCATTGTGACTTGTGACGCATCGATGCTGACACACTGCAGTCGTACTTGCTCTACTGAACACTGCCTATGGAAAACTGTCTGGTCGAATGCATTTTATGCTTACAGTTGTTAGTTTTGGCTGCCACCGTAGTTATTGCACTAACGTCACTTATACAACAGGAGTAAAATCAGTCTCTGAACTTTTTGGATGGTTGGTGTATTCGTCTGTGGATAACTTTCACAGGGATATTGGACATATAATGTCATTAAAATTTAAGAACAACAAAAATAATGAATATACATATTTTTACAGGTCTAGTTTGACGAGAATGGGGCAGTTAGTCGGCCGTGGCCTTACAATAGGAATCATCCCACCATTTGCCAGAAGTAATAAAGGGAAGCCACGGAAAAACTAAATCACGATGGCTGAATGGAGACTGGAACCTTAGTCCTCCAGAATACAATGCTACCCTACTTAAAACAGTGCTACCCCACTCGCTTTATCCTTCGTATACAGCACTGATTTGCAAAGATATTATTTAACAATGTAAAAGGCTACACTGCCCATTCATTTCTCACTCCCTCTCACTGCCCACAATACACGCACATTGTTTCATAAAGTAACACTACATATACTGTCAGCTGATATCAAGACTATTATATTTGCTTTCCATTTGCTAGCCTGAAACGCTGAGTCAGCATTCCTCTATAGTGTGTAAGATGTTGAGCTCAGAAAGAGGATGTCTTAGTATTATACACTGCATAGCTTTGGGAGTAATTTTCCAGAAAAGAGAAAAAATGAGAAGGAAAGAAAAAAAAGGAAGAAACATGGTGTGAGAGTGTGATTTAAAATGACTGATGTTCTATTATCATTATTATTATTATTTATTTGTGTTACTTTTCATCATGTGAACTTTATTGTTTAACAGGTACTTTTTAAGTGCGTTCTTAAATAAGTTCGTATAACGTAATGTAGGCTCTGTCAGAAGTTGAGGAATATGGCATTCGTCAAAATGTGGTGCATTTTAACACTGCCGTCTGTGGCTGTTAACACAAGAGCTTTTGACGCGACAAGTTCCCTTTAGCAATTGCATTAATCTTCTTGGGCGATTTACTCTTCGAGAGAAACACATTCTCTTTACAATATGAGAACCTAACTTCTTTCACTTCCCCCATGAACAATGGACCTTGCCGTTGGTGGGGAAGCTTGCGTGCCTCAACGATACAGACAGCCGTACGTAGGTGCAACCACAACGGAGGGGTATCTGTTAAGAGGCCAGACAAATGTGTGGTTCCTGAAGAGGGGCAGCAGCCTTTTCAGTAGTTGCAGGGGCAACAGTCTGGATGATTGACTGACCTAGCCTTGTAACAATAACCAAAACGGCCTTGCTGTGCTGGTGCTGCGAACGGCTGAAAGCAAGGGGAAACTACAGCCGTAATTTTTCCCGAGGGCATGTAGCTTTACTGTATGGCTAAATGATAATGGCGTACTCTTGGGTAAAATATTACGGAGGTAAAATAGTCCCCCATTCGGATTTCCGGGCGGGGACTACTCAAGAGGATGTCGTTTTTAGGAGAAAGAAAACTGGCGTTCTACGGATCGGAGCGTGGAATGTCAGATCCCTTAAAAGGGAGGTAGGTTAGAAAATTTAAAAAGGGAAATGGGTAGGTTAAAGTTATATATAGTGGGTGTTAGTGAAGTTCGGTGGCAGGAGGAACAAGACTTCTGGTCAGGTGACTACAGGGTTATAAACACAAAATCAAATAGGGGTAATGCAGGAGTAGGTTTAATAATGAATAGGAAAATTGGAATGCGGGTAACCTACTACAAACAGCATTGTGAACGGATTATTGTGGCCAAGATAGATACAAAGCCCACACCTACTACAGTAGTACAAGTTTATATGCCAACTAGGTCTGTAGATGACGAAGAAATTGAAGAAATGTATGATGAAATAAAAGAAATTACTCAGATAGTGAAGGGAGACAAAAATTTAATAGTAATGGGTGACTGGAATTCGAGTGTAGGAAAAGGGAGAGAAGGAAACGTAGTAGGTGAATATGGATTGGGGCTAAGAAATGAAAGAGGAAGCCGCCTGGTAGAATTTTGCACAGAGCACAACTTAATCATAGCTAACACTTGGTTTAAGAATCATGAAAGAAAGTTGTATACATGGAAGAACCCTGGAGATACTAAAAGGTATCAGATAGATTATATAATGGTAAGACAGAGATTTAGGAACCAGGTTTTAAATTGTAAGACACTTCCAGGGGCAGATGTGGACTCTGACCACAATCTATTGGTTATGACCTGTAGATCAAAACTGAAGAAACTGCAAAAAGGTGGGAACTTAAGGAGATGGGACCTGGATAAACTGACAGAACCAGAGGTTGTACAGGGTTTCACGGAGAGCATAAGGGAACAACTGACAGGGATGGAGGAAAGAAAAACAGTAGAAGATGAATGGGTAGCTCTGAGGGATGAAGTAGTGAAGGCAGCAGAGGATCAAGTAGGTAAAAAGACGAGGGCTAGTAGAAATCCTTGGGTAACAGAAGATATATTGAATTTAATTGATGAAAGGAGAAAATATAAAAATGCAGTAAATGAAGCAGGCAAAAAGGAATACAAATGTCTCAAAAATGAGTGTGACAGGAAGTGCAAAATGGCTAAGCAGGGATGGCTAGAGGACAAATGTAAGGACGTAGAGGCTTATCTCACTAGGGGTAAGATAGGAAAACAGGGAAATTAAAGAGACCTTTGGAGAAAAGAGAGCCACTTCTATGAATATCAAGAGCTCAGATGGAAACCCAGTTCTAAGCAAAGAAGAGAAAGCAGGAAGGTGGAAGGAGTATATAGAGGGTCTATACAAGGGCGATGTACTTGAGGACAATATTATGGAAATGGAAGAGGATGTAGATGAAGATGAAATGGGAGATACGATACTGCGTGAATAGTTTGACAGAGCACTCAAAGACCTGAGTCGAAACTAGGCCCCCGAAGTAGACAACATTCCATTAGAACTACTGACGGCGTTGGGAGAGCCAATCCTGACAAAACTCTGCCATCTGGTGAGCAAGGTGTATGAGACAGGCGAAGTACCCTCAGACTTCAAGAAGAATATAATAATTCCAATCCCAAAGAAAGCAGGTGTTGACAGATGTGAAAATTACCGAACTATCAGTTTAATAAGCCACAGCTGCAAAATACTAACATGAATTCTTTACAGACGAATAGAAAAACTGGTAGAAGCCGACCTCGTGGAAGATGAGTTTGGATTCCGTAGAAGTACTGGAACACGTGAGGCAATACTGACCTTACGACTTATCTTAGAAAATAGATTAAGGAAATGCAAACCTACGTTTCTAGCATTTGTAGACTTAGAGAAAGCTTTTGACAATGTTGACTGGAATACTCTCTTTCAAATTTTAAAGGTGGCAGGGGTAAAATACAGAAACCAGATGGCAGTTATAAGAGTCGGGGAATATGAAAGGGAAGCAGGGGATGGTAAGGGAGTGGGATAGGGTTGTAGCCTGTCCTCGACGTTATTCAATCTGTATACTGAGCAAGCAGTAAAGGAAACAAAAGAAAAATTCGGAGTAGGTATTAAAATCCATGGAGAAGAAAGAGGTTCGCTGATGACATTGTAATTCTGTCAGAGACAGCAAAGGACTTGAAAGAGCAGTTGAATGGAATGGATAGTGTCTTGAAAGGAGGATATAAGATGAACATCAACAAAAACAAAACGAGGATAATGGGATGTAGTCGAATTAAGTCGGGTGATGCTGAGGGAATTAGATTAGGAAGTGAGACACGTAAAGCAGTAAAGGAGTTTTGCTATTTGGGGCTCAAAATAACTGATGATGGTCGAAGTAGAGAGGATATAATATGTAGACTGGCAATGGCAAGGAAAGCGTTTCTGAAGAAGAGAAATTTGTTAACATCGAGTATAGATTTAAGTGTCAGGAAGTCATTTCTGAAAGTATTTGTATGGAGTGTAGCCATGTATGGAAGTGAAACATGGACGATAAATAGTTTGGACAAGAAGAGAATAGAAGCTTTCAAAATGTGGTGCTACAGAAGAATGCTGAGGATTACATGGGTAGATCACATAACTAATGAGGAGGTATTAAACAGAATTGGTGAGAACAGAAATTTGTGGCACAACTTGATTAGAAGAAGGGAGCGGTTGGTAGGACATATTCTGAGGCATCAAGGGATCACCAATTTAGTATTGGAGGGCAGCGTAGAGGGTAAAAATCGTAGAGGGAGACCAAGAGATGAATACACTAAGCAGATTCAGAAGGATGTAGGTTGCAGTAGGTACTGGGAGATGAAGAAGCTTGCACAGGATAGAGTAGCATGGAGAGCTACATCAAACCAGTCTCAGGACTGAAGACCACAACAACACACACACACACACACACACACATATATATATATATATATATATATATATATATATATATATATATATATATATATATTCTTTACTGTTATTTCTTGTTAACAATATCAGCTTATTCCCAAGAATAAGCAGTTCTTTATCAGACTTCTTTAACTCTTATGCTCAAAATGTGCATTATACTGGTGCATCAATTTTCAATAAGCTACCACAAGAATTCAAAAATCTTAGCAGTAATCCACGCGCTGTCAAATCGAAACTGAATAATTTCCTCATGGGTCACTCCTTCTACTGTGTCGAGAATTTCCTTGAAAAATTAAACTGATTGTTATTGCATTGTTGACTGCGTGCACTTAAACTTATGTCTTGACTTTTCTGGGTTTCATAAGCATTTTATTTTTATCTGTTATTACTTTTACGTTGTAATTTCATGTACTGACTCGTACCATGACGTTGCAGATTTGCTCCTCAATTTGGTCCTACGGAACTTTACGTGTAAATAAATAACAGGCTGCTGCTTAGGAAAGCATAGTTTGGATGATTTTTAACAGTAAGTAGGTTAATCGTTGGAAAACAGTATACAGCGGTAATTACTTTTGGCTGAAAAATTACATTCGATGATTATACTGTTTATAAAACTGAGCTTGACCGTACAAATTACTTTAAACTGATTATGGAGCCGTCTTCCTACATCTTTGTTTTGCTCATTAGAATTAATAGATATTTCAGTCTACCTTCAGAAATGTTTGAAATCAGGGGCGTGTAGCTAACGAGTGCGGAGCAAACAGAAAGAAACATGAAAGGGGCACTTTTTAATTACGCAGTTAGTTTGCAGATTTTTTTTAGTATACCGAAGATCGATAGTGTGCCCTTGAAAAGTGTTCTCTTTAGACCATGCTACGTGAAAGACATGTAAGATATCAAAAGGTAACACAATAGCTGGTAGTCAAGTAAGTGCTTTCAACTGAGACGATTGCACGGCCTTAATGTATTATTCATTTTATCGGGTGGTCTAGTCACTGCAAGATAATCCTTCATTGCTTTTAAAGCAGTCTTGTCTCAGAATTGTAAGGAAACTAGATCGCGAAGCTCATGTTACGGTCGATAACGTGTTCGCTGCGCACGGACATTAACTCCTGACGTAGGTAATGAATGCGCAGTTACCCATCGATTTCCCAACTGCTGCTCACATATTATCTAGGCTCTAAAATTCGCGTTTCCCTTGACTTGCCCATGTTAAGCGTGCCGCCTGGTGACCAAATAGCAAAGAACAACTTAACTGAATAGTGAGATCAGTAAATATTATAATTAATTACATATGTATCATCTCAGTTTTATCATAATCTGTCATGGATTTCATTCCAGACCTGTTCCGCACAACGTAGTTACGGTCTTTTCACTGTATATTTAGCAGAGGATCTTCAGCTATGTAGCTTTAATAGTAACCTGTCATTTCTCATCCTGTTCACGTGAACCATCCATTATTTTCCCTGTAATTGTTTATTACGTCAGTATCTGCAGTTCTATGAAGCTGTCTCCTGCCACCTCTGTTTTAATTTTTACACCGTTAACTTTGCTTGTGAATCGTGTTTCAAACGTCTGAATACGTTTTTCCTTCGTTTTCCTCATTGTCCAAGTCTACATTCTGTATGCCAATGTCAGTACTGCTACTGTTTTACAGAATTTCGCAACTATTTCACTGGTAGGCTTTTTTAAAAATTTAAAGTACATTAACATTTGCATACACACAATATACAGTGCCTGCCAGAGGGTAGTTTATTCTATTGCTATAGTCTGATTTAAATTAGTTGGCATTTAACGTTTAATGTCCAAAGTTGCGACGTTGGCGCGACAAGTTGTTATAATATTAAAATGCAGCTACTCAATCAGGGCCAGATTGAACTGCAAGCATCGTATGGCAGCGAAGCTTGGCAGATACGCTAATGCGTTAATGCGAAACCTATTTACGCTGGGAAAAAATTAATTCCAATTTTGGCCACAAGGTCCGAATCCGGCGCTGTACTGCATCTCGTCGGCGTCTCTGGTGCTCATGCAGCACAGGTTTTGTAAGAGGAGGTTGGTACGTGAGTTCACACTGTTTGGTTCATCCTGAAAGACAAAACAGATGTTGCACTGGATCTTCTTGCATACATGAAGTCCATAAGGTGAGCAGTAGGTAGCTTGAGGACGAAGTGAGACCAGCATCCAGCGAGAAGGTGAGCTTGTGGACGGTTGAAGACGAAATCCGGCGAGGTGGTAACGTCATGGACGGTCGATGATTTATCCAGGGAGATGGTGAGCTCTAGAATGCTCCAGGGCAGAGTTCAGCTAGACAGTGAGTAGAGGACGCTCCCTGCGGTGGCCGAGATGCCCGGGCGCTACGGCGCGACGCTCCTCGTTCTGCTCGGCAGTGTGGACTCTAATTGACGGGGCTTCTAGGCGTGACCGGTGTTAAGTCCGGAGTGCGAACTGACTGTAGAACAGCCTGGCGGCGTCCTGAAAAATCCTTCTGGTGGAGTTACAGGCGTAACGTTCAGCAGATATGTGATCTTACGGAAGTGAAATAGTGCCCGCAACCGCAGCACTGCTTACTACGGTATACGGCCTCCAGGCAGCGAGGCTGGCGCCTTACGTCACTGTGGCGGTTGTTGGAGACTCGGTTGAAACCAACCCGTGTTGTTGGCTGGCTGTTTCTGTCGATGTAAGGGCAGCGTAACTTGCGGACGTGATCTGCGGCAATCGGTACTCGCCTGTATGGTTCATGGGATGATGCGGGTAGCAGCCTGTTTATGTCATACACAGTCACAAGCTGTGAGATCTGTTTACTCTCTGTTTCTTTGAATATTCGCAGGGAGCGGAACATTTTCTTCACGTAGCCAAATGAGTAATCTAGGGCGCTTCTAATGCTTTTTGTGCTCGTTAATGATTATTTCCAGAGGATGTTTTCGTTAGACCCCAGATAGTGTTGCTTCAAATGAGATAAACTAATTTTTAATATATTCTCGGTAAATGAGGATGAATGTACTTCCTAATAAATAAATCACTCGTATAATAAAGGTACGGCAACAATCTAATATAGAGGTTGTTTCAGAACGCGATGGGAAAACGTCAGAGACGGATTCCTCATATAAAAAGAAGAGAAAAAAGGCAATGTCAACATAGGGAGTGGAGAAGCATAGTACTGAGTTATTCGAGCACGTTACTGTTACATAGTGCACGCTAACAATTGCTGCATGCCAGAGGAAATGTACGACGCCGGTTACAAGCAATCAGACTGTTACTCAGTGCGACATGGTCCTGAATAACCTTCAGCACGTAAAGATGGAGTACAGTGATCGCCAGTTAAATACGTAGCTGTCGGCATATTCGTGGTTAATAATTGTGGTGTACAGTCCGCTCTGAAGTGACACGTAAGCACTACGATTGTTGAACGTATCTATATCCATTAGCAAAGGTGTGTATCAGGGTGGTTTGTAATGGACTGTGCCCTTGCTTCGGAGTCAGCATAAAAAATCAAGAGCTTGCGACCATGCATTACATGCACGGTTTAGTGGATGGAAATGCATGGGAGGCACGTTGCTTGTGCCAGGAACGCTACTCTTTCCGAAAGACGTTTGATGGAATGCATCGCCTCCTCTGTGAATACTGGAGTTTCAAACGACCATCAGGCAGCGGGGTACTGGTAAGGATGTACAAAACCAGACGATAGTCAACGCTGTGGAGGAAAGTCCTGGATTCAGCACAAGACGGTTAGGCTTGCAGAGTAATGTGCAGCACGTCACGATCTGGAGATGTTTACGTGGGAACGTGCTCCATCCATACCATTTGTTGCGCTTACAGGCCTTGTCTCCTGCAGACTGCTGTAACTTCCTGGTCCTTGTTGAGAATGGAGTGAGACAGGGTTGGGGCCTATCCCAATATTATTCACTCTGTACACTGCACAATCAGTAAAGGAAATTAAAAAGATTGGGAGTAGGAATTACAGATCGGAAAAAAGAAAAAAAACGCTTTGAGGTTTGCCGGTGACATTATAATTCTGCCAGAGACAGCAAGTGAGTTGGAAGAGTAGTTGAACGGAATAGACATTGTCTCGAAAGGAGGATATAAGATGATCATCAACAAAAGCATAACAAAGATAATGGAATGTTGTCGAATTAAATCAGGTGATGCTGAGGGAATTAAATCAGGAAACGAGACAGTTAATGTAGTAGATGAGATTGGCCACTTGGGTAGCAAAATAACTGATGATGTTCGAAGTAAAGAGGATATAAAATGTAAACTGGTAGCGGCAAGAAAAGTATTTCTGAAAAAGAGAAATTTATTAACATCGAACACAGATTTAAGTGTTAATAAATCTTTCGTCAAAGTATTTGTCTGGAATGTGGAAATGAAACTTAGACGATAAACAGTTTAGATAAAAAGGTGAACAGAAGCTTATGAAATGTAGTGCTGCAGAAAATGTTGACGATGAGACGGGAGATCACATAACTAATGAGAAGGTACGGAGGAGAAATGTGTAGACAACAAATCTGTGGCACAAATTGACCAAAAGAAGGGATCCGTTGATAGACACTTTCTGAGACATCAAGGGATGATCAATTTACAAACATCAACAAATTTCCCAGAACTCCTGAAGATAGACGTTGACTGTAGATATTGTATCACAGACACAGTCTCTTTGACTGTTCATAGATGTACTAAACCTGCCCAAAGATGTAAACAACCATGCATGAGTAGCGCCTATTAGACGCAGGGGTGCGACCGCCGATCAGTACGACGTGACCGACCAACCACTGTGATGGATCTACGCCGATTGGCCTTTGAGGAGTGGGACAATCTGGACCAACAGTGCCTTGATGAACTTCTGGATAGTATTCCACGATGAAAACAGGTATGCATCAATGCAAGAGGACATGCTACTAGATATTAGAGGTACCGGTCTGTACAGCAACCTGGTCCACCACCTCTGAAGATCACGCTATATAGTGGTACAACATGCAATGTGTGGCTTTGATAAGCAATAAAAAGGGCGGAAATGATATTTATGTTGATCTCTATTTCAAATTTCTGTACAGGTTCCGGAACTCTCTGAACCGAGAAGAAGTAAAACATTTTTTGATGTGTGTAGTATTGGAAGGAAGTGTGGGTGTAAAAATCGTAGCAGGAGACCAAGAAATGAGTAGAGTAAGCAGATTCAGAAGGTTATAGGTTCCTGTAGTTATTCAGGTATGAAGAAGCTCGCACAGGATAGAGTAGCATAGAGAGCTGCGTCAAACCAGTCTACAGCAACAACAACAACAGTGTTTGTCATCTTAACTTGAGAAAATGGACGAAATGGTTCAAATGGCTCTGAGCACTATGGGACTCAACTGCTGTGGTCATCAGTCCCCTAGAACTTAGAACTAATTAAACCTAACTAACCTAAGGACATCACACACATCCATGCCCGAGGCAGGATTCGAACCTGCGACCGTAGCAGCAGCGCGGCTCCGGACTGGAGCGCCTAGAACCGCACGACCACACCGGCCGGCAAATGGACGAAATACCAATACAGTAACAGATGAACAACGGCCAACTAAATGGATGAACGGTGTCATCGAAGGAATTGTTGTGCACCACACAAGAGATACGCAACAAATACCGCGAGATGCCGCCATCACACAGGCTCAACTAATCCCTGGCATTCTCTCAGTTCCGTGCAGCAGCCTCCATATAACGTTGACAAACGCGGACTTCCTCCTGCTTTCTCACCTCTTCCTTCTGCAGCCAATAGGGTACTCTGTCAACCACAGACTACTTCGTCTCCGCCTTGGACTGCCGTACACGGATATCCTTACGCCGACACGCGTACCGCGGGCAGTCACAGAGCTCCACATCAGCAGTTAGACATCAGTGCCTGCAATTAGTTCAGTACAGGACTCTGAAGAGTACTTCTGACGCAGCAGTCGCTATTTACTGTGAACTATGACAAGTAACACAGTGTCGCGAACATTACTATCAGCGATACTATAGCAAAGGCTGTCAAGAGACAGGTATTAGGTATAGGAAATAAAGTGGCGTCACAGTGTAACATAATCTTAATAAACGTTATTTGTTATTTTTTAATGTGTTGCCACATCTTTGTCACAGCGTACCCTGTCACAGCAAATGTTTTCTTATAATAGCGTGTAATGACCACTGTTAAGCAATAATAGCAGTGACACATTTTTCTGCTCCCTTGGATATTTGGGCTTAATTAAGGGAAGCACTCAGTTACTACATTCACAACACAGATAAAATACGAAATACAAACAAAATATCATTAATCGCTTTCGAAGTAAAACTCACTGATGACAATACGCGTTTGGTTACTAAGACAGTAAGTAGTCGGTATTGCAGATACGAAAGTGTAACAGAAATGCTCGGGGAACTTGAATGGGAACCCTTGTCACAAACAGAACGTAGTTCTCGCGAAAACCTGTTGGATAAATTTAGAGAATGTGTATCGGATAAGGACTGTGTGACATTTCTCATGTCATCATCGTATATCTTGCGTAATTTTACCCTTGGTCAATAGCTATTGGAATAGATCAGAAAATCGTGATACTGGCACGAAGTACCCTCCGCCAAGCACTTCCATTGGCTTGTGGACTGTGCATGTGAATGTAGATGTAGATTCTTGTTCATTCTTGTAAATCCCGACTTCCAGTTCTTCTCAGACGATTTACTCCCCAGAGAAACATGCAACCCCGGGTAGTATCCCTTCTCCCTACCACAGCAAATTACGCATTGATCCACGTTCACTTAGTGGTCAAGGTTGTTAATAGTCATTCATCCACCGAATAGAGTAGGGCGTTACAAATCCATGTGGTACAAAATACTTCATTTTGGAAATCACGCTACATTAACGTTTTTCGAATAATGAGATTGTATTACAGTAAGATATACAGTTAGCGCTAAAGTACACACTGGCCATTAAAATTGCTACACCAAGAAGAAATGCAGACGATAAACGGGTATTCATTGCACAAAGATATTATACTAGAACTGACATGTGATTACACTTTCACGCAATTTGGGTGCATAGATCCTGAGAAATCAGTACCAAGAAAAAGCAGCTCTGGCCGTAATAACGGCCTTGATATGCCTGGGCATTGAGTCAAACAGAGCTTGCATGACGTGTACAGGTACAGCCGCCCATGCAACATCAACACGATACCACAGTTCATCAAGAGTAGTGACTGGCGTATTGTGACGAGCCAGTTGCTCGGCCACCATTGACCAGACGTTTTCAATTGGTGAGACATCTGGTGAATGTGCTGGCCAGGGCAACAGTCCAACATTTTCTGTGTCCAGTAAGGCCCGTACAGGACCTGCAACATGCGGTCGTGCATTATCATGCTGAAGTGTAGGGTTTTGCAGGAATGAACGGTACAGCCATGGGTCGTAACACATCTGAAATGTAACGTCCACTGTTCAAAGTTTAGTCAATGCGAACAAGAGGTGACCGAGACGTGTAACCAATGGCACCCCATACCATCACACCGGGCGATACGCCAGTACGGCGATGACGAATACGCGCTTCCAGTATGCGATGTGGCCAAATATGAATGCGACCATCATGAAGCTATAAACAGAACCTGGATTCATCTTACAAAATGACGTTTTGTCATTCATGCACCCAGGTTCGTCGTTGAGTTCACCATCGCAGGCTCTCCTGTCTGTGATGCAGCGTCAAGGGTAACCGCAGCCATGGTCCCCGAGCTGATAGTCCATGCTGCTGCAAACGTCGTCGAAATGTTCGTGCAGATGGTTGCTGTCTTGCAAAGGTCCCAATCTGTTGACTCAGGGATCGAGACGTGGCTGCAAGATCCGTTACAGTCATCTCGACTGCTAGTGGTACGAGGCCGTTGGGATCCAGCACGGCGTTCCGTATTACCCTCCTGAACCCACCGATTTCATATTCTGCTAACAATCATTGAATCTCGACCAACTCGAGTAGCAATGTCGCGATACGATAAACCGCAATCGCAATAGGCTGCAATCCGACCTTAATGAAAGTCGGAAACATGATGGTACACATTTCTCCTCCTTACGCGAGGCATCACGACAACGTTTCACCAGGCAACGTCGGTCAACTGCTGTTTGTGTATGAGAAATCGGCTGGAAACTTTCCTCACGTCAGCACGTCGTAGGTGTCGCCACCGGCGCCAACCTTGTGTGAATGCTCTGTAAAGCTAATCATTTGCATATCACAGAATCTTCTTCCTGTCGGTTAAAGCTCGCGTCTGTAGCACGTCATCTTCGTGGTGTAGCAATTTTAATGGCCAGTAGTGTATTTATACCCACTGTTCTCCGAGATGTCACCAATTAACCATCGTCCTACACAAAACAGCACATTCTCTAAATGTTGTTCTGTCTTTTGTCGTTTCTCTTTGTCCGCTACACAAGATTGCAAAATGCGAGAACTTACGGGCTTTGGGTGATGAAAGTTACCGAAATTACACGAAAATCAATTACTGATTTTCTCTCATGTGCATAAGATCCGCAGCAAGGTTTCGTAATAATTAAGGCGGCGAAGGAAAGATTCCCCGTGTATGTGGATAGGGTCTAGTACACGACAAAATATACTGACGATCTTTATTATTGTTTCTTGCTACGATATTCGCTACTGTCAGTATATTCTAACGACTGCTCTACCTTGTGAATTACACGTCATTAATGGCTATCAGACTATTATTATCATTATTATTATCGTCACCATCATTATTGCAACAATTGCGATAAGAATCATCACTTGGATTAACGACCTCAGATACATGTCCAGTCCATGACAAACTAATTCTGCTGGCAACACAGCGGTCTCCTGAGTAGCATATGTATCTGAAGACGTCCATTTTAAGACAGCTGGATCCAATAATTTAGAATCATAATACTTAACGTGTTACATAAAATTTATTAGGATGAACATGTTTAAAAATTAACATTGTATCACAAGATACCGATTACTGGACAGATATGTAGTGTCTATAAGCTGAGATGGAGATGTCTGCTGTGACCAGTCTAGCGTAAACGTAATAAATGTGGAGATTCGAGTCACCGTGCAGTGGAGCAATACATGACCATCAAGTGTTTCAACAGATCTCAAAGAATATAGATCTACATCTACATCTACATAGATACTCTGCAATCCACTGTATGGCTCTTGGCGGAGGGTACATCGACCCCTACAAGTCATTTCCTTTCCTGTTCCACTCGGTAAAAACGACTGTATACATCCGTTCATATCACCTGTACTTTTTCTTATCTTATTTTAGTGGTCCTTACGCGCGATGTATGTTATGAATGGTAGAATCGTTGTCCACTCAGCTTAGAATGGCGGTTCTCAAAATTTTCTTAATTTTGGTCCTCTACGGATTCCTTTTTGAGTTCCCGAAGCATGTCCGTAATACGTGCGCGTTGTTCGAACCTGCCAGTAACGAATCTAGCAGCTCGCCTCTGAATTGCTTCGACGTCTTCCTCCAACCCGACCTGGCACGGATCCCAAACACTAGAGAAGCATTCAAGAATATGTTGCCTAGATGGAGACGAAAGTGATGTTGTTGCATGTGAACATAACGGATGACGTGTGAACAGAAATTTTGTTTAAAACTAGTTCATATTCTTTGTGATATACACAATCGGCAAGTATATAAGTGACAAGAACTGAATGTATCTGCCACAAATAGAACGGCCACCAGAGGTCATTAGGGTTGCTCGCGTTTAGTGTTGTCACTAGTCCTGAAACAGCACACTGATCAACCAGAACATTAAGATCACCAAACCAGTATCGATACAAACCCGTCCAGGCGATAGCAGCGTCACCTGGCGACCAATGACTGCTACTCAGATACACGCACGGCGAATGTAGTATCACTGAGCGTGCTGTTTGTTTAAAAAAGGGAAGGCGCGAGATCTGTCTGAGTTTGGCCGAGGGCAGATTCTGGTGGCCTGGATGCTTGGCACGAGCGTTTCGAAAACTGCACGACTTGTCGGGTGTTCGAGGAGTGCTGTGGTGAGTGTCTTCAACACGTGGCAAAAGCAAGATAAAACCGCGTCCAGAAATCGTGGGGTTGGGCCGCCATTCCTCATTACACATGTCGGAGGTCCCATGCTAGGCAGATTGGTAAAACAGGACTGGTGACGAACTGTAGCAAAACTAACATCAGACATTAATTCCGGGCAGAGTGCAAGTGTGTCTGAACACACAACGCTCCGAACAATGGGCCTATACAGCCGATGACCCAAGCATGTGCCAATGTTACACCACGATTTAGGCAACTACGGCTGACATAGACACGTGAACGTCAGCACAGCGCGTTGACGCACTGGCAGAGCGTTGCATAGCTTGATGAATACCGATACTTTCTTCGTCATACCGATGGGAGGGCACAAATCCATCGTCTTCCAGGGCAACAGCTTCTTTACTCCTATACTACGGTATGGAGACAAGCTGGTGGCAGCTTCATTATGCTTTCAGCAACATTGACATCGGCATCCATGGATCTAGTGGAGCTCGTGCAAGGCAACATAACGGCCAAGGAGTATCATACATTGGTTGCAGACCACGTACAGCCCTTCATGACCATCGTATTTCCTGACAGCAGTGACGCCAGTGACATTTTTCAACAAGATAACGCTCCGTGTCACTACTCCAGGAATGTGATGGAATGGGCTCAGGAACACAGGGCCGAATTCCAATTGATGTGCTGGGCCTCCAAACTCGTCAAATCTGAACCCGATAGAACACATCTGGGCTGTGATGGAACGTAGCTTCGTAGCTCATTGGATTCCCTCTCCGGAATTTACGGAAATTAGGTGATTTGTGCGTGCAGATGTGGTGCCATCTCTCTCCAGCGACCTATTAAGCCCTCATTGCTTCCATGCCACGACATGTCGCCGCGGTTATCCTTGCCACAGGAAGACATACCGGCTATTAGGTAGGTGGTCATAATGATCTGGCTGATCAGTGTATAGTGTATACTGGACTGCATAGGAATGTGAGAGAAGATACAGTTGTCGTAAAGATCCCAGTTGACCAGCTCTACCTGTCTCAGTTGAAGATATCCGTATTGCACACGAAGCACATATAATCCTTTCACATCTGTGCTTGCCATCCTAGAACAAGTGATGCTCTCCCTGCGACATTTTGTCTCATCCCGCACCATTGATCGGAGGTTAGCACCAGCCGTACTAGGAAATTACCGTGCCATGCGCAGGCTGCCGTTAACACACAACGCAAACGACTCTGTTTGAAGTAGAGCTGTGACGGGGAATGGCGTCGTACTGGGTTCAGCGGTGGATCGCAGTCCTGTACTGCCCTGGATGACCGTCCTTGGCGAATATGGCGGTGACCTGGGGTGAGGTCTCATAGTTCCAATGTTTTGGAGAAGCAGGTGCAGCAGTGTTGCTCTTATCGTCGTGGCGTGGGGAGCCATCGGCTGGTAGTGATTAAGGGATGTCTGACGGCATAACGATATGTCACAGATATCCCACGTCATCAAGCATTACCTCTCAAGTGACAGCCATTTCCAACATGACTGTGGTCATCCACAAATGGCCTTCGTGCCTGATTGATAGCCCTCGTGGCGTCATGAAGCCGGTGACTACTAAGGACCACGAGAGATACCTGATTTGTGACATCATGTACTTGTCCTTTTCTTGACTTCTTCATTTTTGCTCCCAGTGTTTTTTCTTTCCTCTTCACTTCCCTCCCCGAAGATAATTTCAAATACTTGATGATTTTAGCTTACAATGCGTTATTTTTTCCTTCTATAAGTTGTCAATTATTCGAGTGCAGCGTTCGTTGCTTTCGAAAAGGGTACGTCCATCTGTTACGTGTTGCATGAACTCAAAATGAGACCTGAATGTTGTATAACAGTTTTTACTGTAAATTACATGGTTAACAAGGAAAGAAAAATTTCAGATTTTTTGTTCCAAAAGATGAAGACCTTTGCATTAGGTGCTTACATCTAATTCATTTTTTTTTTACCACGTACAACAACCATAATCACTCAGTCAACAGCAGACGCTTTATAAACAACAGTATCCAGAAGTTGCTTACCTTTTCAAAATAAATGCAGCTCTTTCTGTAGTCAAGCGTCCTTTTCTTACTAACTTTCCCACCTGCGTCACGTGAAAAGTAAGCCGTATTTTTGGCAGTGCATCCGGCTGAGAATGGTGCAAGATTGTATGGAAGGGTCAAAGGCAGCAGTACGTTTCCGAGGAGCCACAACAGAAACATTCGAGATTGAGACAGGCCTCAGACAAGGGGATGCTCTCTCATGTGTTCTGTTCAATGTCATCTTAGAGAAAGCAATAACAGAGTGTAGGCAACAGGAGTGGGCTGGAGTAGAGACATACAGTAACTTCAATTGTCTCGCATATGCAGATGGCATAGTACTACTAAGTGAATCAAAGCGCGAGTTGAAAGAAATGTACCAGAAAATGGACAATTATGCACAGAAGGCAGGGATCAAAGTGAATCGAGAAAAAACAGAGTCCATGCAATTAGGAAGAAGACAAGAGCAGGAAGAATTTATTGAGATAGATGGCAAGAGGTTCAAGAGAGTAGACCAGTTCAAATACTTGGGATCATGATTTACCACGAACAACGACATAAAAATGGACATCAGGAAAGAATAGCAGTGGGAATGAAATGCATGCATTCCCTCAGAGAGCCGCTCAGCTCTAAACCCATTTCAATGAACACTAAGATGAAAATCTACAACACAGTGATATGCCCAGCAGTAATGTACGGTTCAGAAAGAAGGAGCATGCCTAAGCAAGAAAAGGAAAAACTATTAATATTTGAAAGAAGAGTACTGAGGGAGATATGAGGACCAGTTGTAGATAACGGAGGATGGAGGAGGAGGAGAAACGATTAAATCTACCTTCTGATGCGACAACCAACTACCCTACAGAACATAAAGAGCAAAAGAATACAATGGGTGAACCATGTAGCCCGTATGCCAGATGGAAGACAGATGAAGATGGCACTAGCGGGGAAACCAAACACCAACCGCCCCACTGGACGACTAAGGCAGCGCTGGATGGACGACCTGGCGAAGAACCTAGCAGCCCTGAGAATTGAAGACACCTGGAGGAACCGGGCACAAAACAGGAAGGAATGGAGGCAGTTTGTGGAAGCAGCGCGTAGTCTCCAGGGCTTGTGATCGCTGAATATCTATCTATCTGTCTGTCCAGCTACTTCCTCTACATTTTAGTCTCATTTACGTGAAATGCGCATTACACCGACTTAGTCGATGTCATGGGTATCGGTGCACATATCACACAGGTGTGTTGTATGCGTAACACACGCCCCTGTGCCAGCTGTAGGTGTATAGGAGACCTTCCGAGAAGTGGCTGTGTAACAGGTAACGTCGTTCGAACAAGGCATGGTTGCCGGTGCGCAACAGATGCGAATTTCGATTTCGGCAGTGGTGCACGAATTCGGCTTCACACGTCCAACCGTGTATGGGATGTATCGTGAATGACTGAATCAGAGCGTCAGTCCACAACAGACGATCTACCGGCCTTCCAGTCACCCTCGATGACTGTAACCGACGACATCTGACACGGATCGTCAGTACTGACAGAAGGGCAACAGTGCAACAAATCATATCGCTCAGTTCAACACAGGACGTGCTAGACACGTCTACCAATGGACAGTCCATAGGAACATGGATTCCATGGGGTATGGGAGCCGCGCTGCACACAGGTTCCACTGTTAACACAATGTCATCGGGCACAACGGCTTGCATTTGTTATCAGTCACCAGGGATGGACACTGGAAGAATGGTGTAATGTGATACGGCAGGACGAATCACGACTTCAACTGCACCATGCCGATGGGAGGCACCATGTGTGACGCAGACCATTTGAATCGGTGGATCCCAGATGCCAAGGGATGTGGTCCAAGGCGATGGTGTCTCTGTTAAGGTCAGGGGTACATTTTCCTGGTATGGCTTCGGCCCACAATAGTTTTGGAAGAGACTTTGAATGGTCAGCGGTATGATGAGCTGCTCGGGGACCATCTCCATCCATTTTCCGCCTCCCAACACCCTGACGGTTCTGCAGTGTTTCAAGATGATAACGCGCCGCCACATCGGTCCTGTGTCGCTCAGGAAGGGTTTCAGGAACGTAGAAAAAAATAGCAGTTTTGGCACGAGTCGGGTCATTGCCGTTAGACTAGGCTTCAGACAACGGTAAGAGAACAGAATGCTAATTCGACAGTTGTGGCTTCGAGTCCCAATTCAGAAACTTCTATTTTTGTTTTCAGTTAACGGTAATCGGAGAGTCGTGGAATGAATCCCTATGCAGAAACTTTTTTCCTTTTTTTATTTGAAGTTTTTTTGCTACTTATACTGTAATTAAATGAAAATAACGCTCAATGTATTGTATTTATTAATATTCTGATGAAACACGTGAAAAGTAAAGAGAAAAGAAAATTTGAGATGGCAGTTAGATCTCCAGGTAAGGATTGCAGTACGTACGCGAGAACGTCGATATAAAAGTACCTTTATTATTTTCAACAGATGATTTAACTTTGCTGGGTGGCATTCATTGTAAAAACATGGAAATATTTTAGGTATCTTGCATTATAAACTCCCTATGTTTACAGTTACATGATTATTTCTATAGAAAAACAAAATGGCTGCAAACCACTCGAAACGAATCACTTAGTCAATTATTGGCGAGGTTGGCTGATGTACAGCGGAATATATTTCGACACAGTCTTCTCAGGGAGCTATTTCGTCTTCTCTCACGATGAGATAAGAGTCATTTTGAAGTCTTTCATCAAATTCTTTAGCTGATATCACGCGTTTGCACTAGCGTAGTGCATTCGAGGATAATCCTATCTTAGTAATTTATTTGCAGCCCCGAATTTTCCTTTACCTTTTCTTTTCACGCCTTTTATGAAAATATCAATAAATACAATATATTGTGCATTATTTTGGTTTATTTGCAGTGTAAGTTACATAAAAACTAAAAATTAAATAAAGTTCCTGCACAGAGACTCGAGCCCACGACCCTTGGGTTACCATTCTCTACTGTCTCCACTGCAACAGCCGGTCCCTGGAAACAAGATAAATGTCTCATGTCCTCCCGGACCCGCGCACAAAATGCTATTATTGCTAAACTCTTGACCATCTGGTGTTCTCACTTCTGTCTCATTTCTGTCTATGCCCTGTCTAAACTATATATTTGGGCGAAGTCGATGATGATGAGTAGGCACCATCCTTATGTTAGTTAATTTGCCTTTGAGTAAAGTAACCAGTTCAACGGTTACTCGATTAGGATGGAAGTTACTATGTCCCAGCCTCGGCCCTCTGCTTGAATCGATCGTTCTAGTTTGTGAACACTAGGATCTTTAGCGTAGCATACGGTATGATACGTGTGCGTGTGTGCTGGCCGCTGTGACCGAGCGGTTCTAGGCGCTTCAGTCCGGAACCACGCTGCTGCTACGGTCGCAGGTTCGAATCCTGTCTCAGGCATGGAAGTGTGTGTAGTTCTACGTCTAGGGGACTGATGACCTCAGATATTAAGTCCTATAGTGCTTAGAGCCCTTTGAACCATGTTTTGTGTGCGTGTGTGCGTATGTGTGTATCGGTTGGTGGGAGAAAGAGAGAGTAAGATACAGAGAATGAGTTTTTTAATTGTATAGATGTTCATCTAAAAGTGGCACCATTAACATTACTAGATGCAAACATATGATTAGTGTGGCATTTATGCACATAAAATTAAAAGAAACTTTCGGGAAAGATCTGTGTGCTATCTCTCCTCTAGTCTGAAATAGGGACACGTCTACAAATCATGAAAATAAAAAGTACGAAAATAGTAAAAGTTGCATGCAAATGTGTAAGTAGGCTGTTTAGGTTTTTATATTGGTAACGCCACATAGCGCTCTGTATGAAAATCACCTGCTGTGCTGTGTGCAGTCTGTGGCTGGTTTGCATTGTTGGAATTTGCTATTGTAGTGTTGGGCAGTTGGCCGTTAACAGCGCGTAGCGTTGCGCAGTTGGAGGTGAGCCGCCAGCAGTGGTGGATGTGGAGAGAGAGATGGCGAAGTTTTGAGAGCGGAAGATCTGGACGTGTTTCTCTACCAAAATTTTTCATTTGCTAACTATGCCTATCAGTAGTTAGTGCCTTCAGTAGTTAGAATCTTGTATTCAGCTGGCAGTACTGGTGCACGGTGTATTGCAGTAGTTTGAGTAACGAAGATTTTTGTGAGGTAAGTGATTCATGTAAGGTATAGGTTATTGTTAGTCAGCACCATTCGTTTGTGGGGATTTTTGAAAGTCAGTTTGCGTTGCGCTAAAAATATTGTGTGTTAGTGTAAGCACAGTGATTTATAATTTTTCTAACGGGGCGTTTCAAATGTTACCATTGACATTTTAACATACGACCTGAAATGCAGTAACCTCGCTGCCCCCATCACCACACTCGTGTACAAATGCTGCTGATAATACCGAAAAAAACCACAAATATTCAAAGTAGTTACATTTTTCACTGGGATACGTTGCCGCTAAAGGCCATAGTTCTCGAGTTATTCAAGAAAAACATCCAAAAATGACCATATGCAACCCCTCCTCACCACTCAGCCCTACCGGTCAGCATTTCTAGGGGATTTTAACGGCATATAATAAACAATTTCATCGTTGTATTCACCAGACCTTCTGGCTACGAAACTACTGCGTTTGTAAGGGTTAAGTCTGGATCGAATTGTTATTTGTAATCAGTTTTGCGGGACGTTTACAAAAGTCGTTTCTTTCCTTACTCTCTGGTATACGTTTAAATTAATAAGGTTTACGAAGAAGCCGACTATGCTGGTGGCGTAGTAGCCAAAAAATAATAGAGACAAAAAAAGGTGAATACCGGGAAATATTCGGGTAGACGGAAATTTTTGTACAGTGGCATGAAGGAGTGCCACGAACAACAATACTAGAAAACCTGACTTTTGGGACGAATGTAAGGGTGGATGTGCGTTTGAAGGACACGTTTGTATGTTCTTCTAGAGAAACTTAGAAACCGTGACCGACAGCGAAAAAGTATCCTAGACCAAATTTAACTACATTAAATTTCCTATAAAAAGATCCTGTTTTCTCTTTTTCCGTAGCATTAATAGTTTGTGCGTAGCGACCGAAAGAATACGAAAACCTTGCGGGGGAGTCTTGAAGGCCAAATGCAACACTGCCAGTTGCACATAACGACACTAAGCGAGGTGGCTCACTGATTTGCACACAGGACTCGCTTTCGGGAGGACGACGGTTTAAACCCACGTTCGGCCAACCTGATTTAGGTTTTTCGTGATTTCCCTAAATCGCTCGAGGCAAATTCCGGAATCATTCCTTTGAAAGGGCACGGCTAACTTTCTTCCCCAGCCAGCCTTAATCCTACTGGACCGACGACCTCGCTGTTTGGTTCTCTCGTCTTAATCAGACAACCATACAACCACATTAGCAGGGTCAGCTGCATCACCCTGTCTAACACCTACTACCTACTACCGTTAACAGTGATCGGCATGTCAGGAATCTATTTAATGCATTTTTAAATCAGTTGTCACAAGGTGAAAGACTGCGTAGATATTTGAATAAAGATGGAGAAGCAGAACTGCCCGTTCACGAACCTTGGTTCGAGTCAATGAGGTTTTTGGCGAGCACCGTGTGATGGCCTGATCTCTCTCCCTCCGATTTTAAAAGGTGGCGACATTCAACTGTCTGGTATACTCAAACAATCCCTACACTCTGGAAGTGCTGCAGTAGAACACTGAAAACATCGTTACTGCCATCCCTCAGTTGAAGGTGCTACACATACAGAATTGAGCATCAACGTCAACGGCGGCCATTTGTAGAATGTATCGTAAAGCATAGTTCTCTTCCTCAACTACGATAACTTATTTCACGCCGAGCTCTTGAAAATTTTCAATGCCGTTTTTACTTTCGGCCACGCTGCATAATGTCATAACGATACTACTAGCTATACACGTTTTCCAATATCCGCTAGATAACTATGTTTAATATAAATGTCAGGGAGTTAATTCTCTATCATCAATAAATATTTCCGTATGTCAATCTGATTTTTCAACAATCCTTTTTATGTCACTTACGTGGCCTACAGAAATCTTCATGTAGTCTATTGAGTAGCTGTTGCACGACAAGGCATTCTGATATGTTACAAAAGTTTCCGTTTCGTCAAATACTAACCATCGCATCTGCCACTTTAAATTACAAAATTTTAAAAGAAGCATTTGTTGCTTTAATGAGTTCATATATCAGATTCCGTAACAGCTTTAAATTTTTCAGTAAAGCTTAATCCAAAAATTTAAGTCTTAGTAGTAACAAATGTCATATTTTCAGATTCAGGACCCTTCTTACTCGTCTGTATAATTTCAGAAAGTATGTTGTGAATGAAAATCAACAACAGTTAACGAAATTATATCTTTTTAGGTTTTTGGTAGTGATTATAAAGTTCCGTTCCACGCATTGTAAGCGTAACGGAAAAAGCGTTGGTGTTGCTAAGTTTCAGGTTCTGTGCCTTACTCATACATCATTCCATAGGCTTACTTAGCAGAAAGGTCGAAGGAGTATATAGAGGGTCTATACAAGGGCGATGTACTTGAGGACAATATTATGGAATTGGAAGAGGATGTAGATGAAGATGAAATGGGAGATACGATACTGCGTGTAGAGTTTGACAGAGCAATGAAAGACCTGAGTCGAAACAAGGCCCCCGGAGTAGACAACATTCCATTGGAACTACTGACGGCCTCGGGAGAGCCAGTCCTTACGAAATTCTACCATCTGGTGAGCAAGATGTATGAGACATGCGAAATACCCTCAGAATTCAAGAAGAATATAATAATTCCAATCCCAAAGAAAGCAGGTGTTGATAGATGTGAAAATTACCGAACTATTAGTTTAATAAGTCACAGCTGCAAAATACTAACACGAATTCTTTACAGACGAATGGAAAAACTAGTAGAAGCCGACCTCGGGGAAGATCAGTTTGGCTCCCGTAGAAATGTTGGATCACGTGAGGCAATACTGACCCTCTCCTGCAAATTCTGAAGGTGGCAGGGGTAAAATACAGGGAGCGAAGGGCTATTTACAATTCGTACAGCAACCAGATGGCAGTTATAAGAGTCGAGGGGTATGAAAGGGAAGCAGTAGTTGGGAAAGGAGTGAGACAGTGTTGTAGTCTCTCCCCGATGTTATTCAATCTGTATATTGAGCAAGCAGTAAAGGAAACAAAAGAAAAATTTGGAGTAGGTATTAAAATCCATGGAGAAGAAATAAAAAATTTGAGGTTCGCTGATGACATTTTAATTCTGTCTGAGACAGCAAAGGACGTGGAAGAGCAATTGAAAGGAATGGATAGTGTCTTGAAAGGAGGATATAAAATGAACATCAACAAAAGCAAAACGAGGATAATGGAATGTAGTCGAATTAAGTCGGGTGATGCTGAAAGAATTAGATTTGGAAATGAGACACTTAAAGTAGTAAAGGAGTTTTGCTATTTGGGGAGCAAAATAACTGATGATGGTCGAAGTAGAGAGGATATAAAATGTAGACTGGCAATGGCAAGGAAAGCGTTTCTGAAAAAGAGAAATTTGTTAACATCGAGTATAGATTTAAGTGTCAGGAAGTCATTTCTGAACATATTTGTATGGAGTGTAGCCATGTATGGAAGTGAAACATGGACGATAAATAGTTTGGACAGGAAGAGAATATAAGCTTTCGAAATGTGGTGTTACAGAAGAATGCTGAAGATTAAATGGGTAGATCACATAACTAATGAGAAGTATTGAATAGGATTGGGGAGAATAGGTGTTTGTGGCATAACTTGACCACAAGAAGGGATCGGTTGGTAGGACATGTTCTGAGGCATCAAGGTTCACCAATTTAGTATTGGAGGGCACCGTGGAGGGTAAAAATCGTAGAGGGAGACCAAGAGATGAATACAGTTAGCAGATTCAGAAGGACGTAGGTTGCAGTAGGTACTGGGAGATGAAGAAGCTTGCACAGGATAGAGTAGCATGGAGAGCTGCATTAAACCAGTCTCAGGACTGTAAACCACGACAACAACAGGCTTACTTAAAAAATATGTTGTTGACAAAAGTTAAACACGTTTAACTATTCGTTGAGGTATTTACCGTCTATGTAACTAAATGAATCCAGTTTATTGCCATACGCGTTTGGCTTCTTTTATTTGGGAAGCATCATCAATGGCCTGAAATACATTTTTCTTTTTATACATACAATAAACGTATTATGTGATGGATATAATGTGCTGCTATATTACATTTTGTCGTGTTTTTCTCTTGCTTTTTAGGTTAGAAGCAACTTTTGTAGCACACGTTCCATATTGTGAATGTATCGTTCGGTATTACTTACGATTTTCAGCGCTGTTAACACACGTGTTGATCCTGGAGATGAAGACTAACAAATACTATACTAAAAAATACATCTCTAGGACCACACACATGTATTAACAGCGCTGGAAATCGTAAGTAATACCGAACGATATATTCACAATACGGAACTTGTGCTGCAAAAGTTGCTTCTAACCTAAAAAGCAAGAGAAAAACACGACAAAATGAAATATAGCAGCATACTATATCTATCATATAATGTGTTTATTGTATGTATAAGTAGAAACATGTATTTTAGGCCACTGATGATGCGTCCCAAATAAAAGAAGTGAAACACGTAGAGTAATACAAAAATTGCCTTCATTTGGTTGCATATACGGTACATACCTCCACGAATTTAGAGCAACTAAGGGAAAGACGGAAAACAGATAAAAATGACATTTAACTAGTTTTTACATCTCTTTTTTTTGCCGGGCACAAAGTACTCCCCCCCCCTCCCCCACCCTCTGCATCCCCCACCTCCAGCCCTTGGTATCACGTATTATGAAAACTGTGTTGGTACTGCTTGAGTTAATATCAAATGTATTTTGACGGCTTTCGAGTAAAATGAAGGGAATGGTGATATGTAAAATTCATCAGCAAACTTCAGAACAGTTTTTTCTGGCAGTGAGACAGCTACTCGGTAGTTCATCCTTGCTTATAGTTCAAGAGAACTTGTCTAGTCGACTCACTGGCGGAGGGAAACACTATTAAGTATTCACTTGTTGTCAGGCGCACCCCGGAAGTAGAATGCTTGTGCTGCTCACGCAACTCAATGATCGTTTCTGCAGGGCTGAAGCCTCGAAAAGCGGTCACGAGGATCTTATTGATTTCAAAACTGTCCTAGCTATCTGGGTCAACACGCACGGCGCCTCTTGTTTGCGCTGCGAGCGAGCAGATGTTAAACAGCCGAAGCTGAACCACAGTGCAGTGCTGGCTTGTGAACAAAGTAGACTAAGAGATTCAAACACGTCCCAAATCCCCTTAATGAACCGTAAATAAAGCTACAATAAAATGATCCCAATACATTTTTTTTACACACACTCTTCTTGAAGAAAGAGCACTACCTGGGAACGTAAGTGTCCAGGTTCGAATCCTGGCTCGGTAAGTAGTATGCTTCAGCGTCAAGACTTGGTAGCTTGTTTTAGTTTAGGGCCGTTAAAGAACTTAAAGTGATCACAAAGCATTTCTGGAAGCCTTCTTTTGCAGCCAAAAAACGCTTCATTATTTCTCTGGCAGTCTTGTCTTCTCTCCTTCGTTCAGCCATTGTTCTGCTTCTGCTAAGTATGTAAGGCTGGAAAGTTGCTGATCAGTGAACGGTACTTTTGCCAGTTAGAAGTGTCTTGGTGATTCAGTTCGATGCTCATGAAGTCGTTCCTTGTTCCCTTGGGCAATTTATCAGAGGCTATTAAGTCTGTTTTTCAAAACATTAGAAATCTCGTACATTACTCGACTTCCACCCATCCTGAACAGATTTCCGTAGAACGTTAGTCATAATTTCCTTACTGACTTATCAGCCGTGATTATCCCTGTATAATTCGTCTGTTTCTCGTAGTCGATACTGTCTGCATATTATCTTAGGACTCATTTTCTCCACAGGATTGTATGTTCGGTTTCGACCTTCCCTGTATTCTAAGGCATTCACTTGCGTATAGACATTCGGTTTGGCTCTTGTTGAAATTGGTTTTGCTTGTATAAAACATGCATTCCACGATAAGCAGCAGACATCTTCTCTCTTTCGCTGTTCTTGGTTTCTTTTCCTTTAGTTTTCATCTCTAGTAGCAGGTCCAGAGGCGCAGTTAGACGACCAGACTTAAACAGCAGACACAAACTTGCAACCTGGAGTATAACAAGGAGCAACAGACAGTACAAGCGACTACTGGTTTGAGATAGAAAATGAGGAGAGCCAAAGGAAAGCTCACGAACTATGAAGAAGGTAAGAACCAACAAACATAAACAAGTGGCGTGCCCAGGACTAAAAACGCTTCTGCCCCTGTCCAGCGATGATGCAGCGTAAGAGCTCAGCAGTAAGAGAGCGTTAAAAGCTTTGTCATTATTATCACGACATACATCTTGTAAGTCTTACTGGGCTCGATATGACTGAAGATACTTCTTTCCGTTTCTATTAGCTTCTCAGGTAAATTTTGCACATAGATTGCTTCAGAAAATGAACAAAATCTTTTCGATATTCAGGGCACGTTATTTCGGAGTAAAACTCCTACTACCTGCTAGGGTTGGATCGTGTACCTTTAACACACTACCTGATCAAAAGCATCCGTACACCGCTATATACTGCGGAATTGAAAGCTAGATGTCACGACCGGTGGTCCCACAAGAATAAATGGAGGCGGGGAATATTGTGTTGTCGATAGACAAGCCATCACAACAGAATGGACCAGTCAGGGGATATCAATGATTTCGGATGTGGAATAGCCACTGGATGTCACCTCAGTAACAAATCCATGACGGACATTTCACCATCCTAAAGTTGCTCGAGTCGACTGTTAGTGATGTGACTGTGAATTGGAAATGCGAAGGAACAGTCACAGATAAACCAGGATCAGGTAGGCTTTATGTACTGACAGACATAGTAAAAATTTGCACTAATTCAGCAGAAGAAATCACTCTTGAGTTCCAAACTTCTAGGAGCTGCGCAGGAAGCACAGTGACTGCGCCTAGGGAGTAAAAAAGAATGGGGTATAATGATCGAGCAGCTCCTCATAACCCACACATTTCTACAGACAGCGCTAAGCATAGTGTAAAGAGGGATACCACTGAACAGTGGGTGACTGGAAACTAGTGATTTCGGGCGATGAATCACGCTATACCATGTAGCAATCCGGCGGAAGGGTTCGGGTTTGGCGAATGCTTCGAGAACGCTACCGTCCATCATACGTAGTACCACAGCGACGCGCGGAAGAGGTGGTATTAAGATACGGGGAATTTTTTGTGGTTAGGGTGTAGTACCCTTATTGCGCTTAGAAAACGCTACATGCGGAAGGATAAGAACATATTTTACAACATCGTGTATTGCGTATAGTAGAGGAACAGTTCGGAGACGCTGATGGTACAAGCATGGCAATTCATCCTGTCATAAGGCACCAAATGTGAGCCAATAAGTTTTTGAAATGGACTGGCCTGCCCACAGTTCCGACTTGAACCCAAAGTGACATATTTGGCATGAGAACGTCTACTTTGCTCCTGATCCCAGAGCCCAGTACCACTACCTCCACTGGCGTCGGCTCTTGAAGAAGATTGGGCTACTATTCCTCCATGGACATTCAGACACTTCATTGGAAGTATCCTCAGCAGAGTTCAAGCCGTCATGAAGGCAAACGGTGTACGCACCTCATATTAAAGCCCAGTAATAGGTGTCTGCTTATTTTTGTTCAAATGGTGTACATATAGTCAAGGCTACAGTTTCTGGCTAGAAAGCGAGCTGAGCAACATACGATAACGCCGGTCAGCCTCTAGATAATTTTATTCACATTGACCAGCTGGCATGGATCCAAGGGAGAGGAGGGGAGCAGCGTAATGAGACTCATACCCCACCACCAAGAATGTTTTAGAAAAAGCGTTTATAGTTTTACATATACCAATTTCCAAATATCTTAACTAAAATAGCACGGAAACAAAACTCTCGGAATTCTAAACATTACAAGCTATTTTCAACGCAGAGTACTTTTGACTCTTGTCAGTGCTAGCCCATGTGCAAGGGCTTGCCGCTTGCATGGGACACTCCAGTCAAGAAAATGTGTACATTCCCAATGTGACTATCCCGTCTGGCTTGCTGTGAAGAGTTTTCTATTTGTGTTAACTTCATTGTTTACACTATTAACCACAACGTTTTGAGCGTTGCTCACCAAGTCGCTGAATGCTACTTGCTAGAGTTGTGGGCTCGTGACGCGGTAATGAAAGTATACAAGGGGAATACAAAAAAATGGGAAATTATTCTAGCAGTGAAGCAGCTCACGAATAAGAATATCCGACATTAATAAAGGGAAGATGGCTATGGCTCGGAGGCTGGAAATGAATGTTTCGGAAATGGCTAAGATTGTCAGCCGTTGAAGTGTTACTGTCCTATGGAAATTGACTGAATCACGGGTGTGTGACAACATGTAGGACGTCTAGGTCTCAATACAAAACGAGGCCGTCGGAGAATTTCACGCTGTGTAAAGTAGGATAGGCAGCGATCTGTTGCAGATATCGTGACAGAGTGCACTGTCGGTACAAGCATAAGAGTTTCGGAGCACACCTTTCAGCGAACATCGTTGGACGTCAGGTTCCGCAGCAATTGAAGCCTACTTGTTCATATGTCGACCCAACGACGCTGTCGATTACGACGGCACAGGCTAAGCGCCCATCTAGGTTGGACAGTGAATCAATGAAAATGTTTCACCTGTTCGGTCATCTCGTTTGTGGTGACACCAGCTCGATGGTCACGTCCTGATGGCTGCTCAAAACATGCACCATGGCACGGCTGCAGGCCAGTGGGGTCACTGTGATAAGTTCACCGGACCAAAAATTTGTCACCCCTAGAGAAATCAATGCAAGCTCATTTAACACCGGATATTTCCGCCCCTGGAATTGACAACCGCCTGGATTCGGTTAGAAAGTGAATCTACAAGGTTGTGCAGGTAGTCTGAATCCAGATTAAGTCACTCGCTGAGGATCTGATCCTGCAGTTCCACCAAATTGCGGGGATGCTGATTCTTCCAGCCCGATGAACTTTGTTACTTTCATCTTTACGTGCATGTATGAGCAATGCCGTCTTGCAAAGTGACCGACTCCAGATGTTCATTGCATGTACTCCCCGTCGCAATGAGCTCTGGCTTACAGTTTGGGATGGACCTTCATTCGCAGCATGCAACAATTCCTATCGGGTATGGAAGCGATTTTGTTTCACAAACCATGAAACGGTCCTCTGGTCCCCCTTAATCAGGGTATTTCTGCGACCACAATTCTGACGTCCTGTTTCGTGCCCACGTGTGTAACACCACTGCTTCAACTTATAATGTCCCTTTCCATATATTTGACATGAACAATATAAATAACGACAATAGAGCTATACATGCGTAATGTTGTGTGCACTTTAATGCCTAATTATGATACGGACAAAGTGACGAAATAACTTTAAAGACAATTTATCGATTCTGATAAAAGAAAAAAGACATTATTCACCGTGATATAAGATCATATGTGTAAACTAAAGAACTGAACACTATAATCTTTGTTATACTATAAAAGAACTGGCAGACAATGAACTTAGTAGTCTTCTGATGTTTTCTTGTGTCTTAGCTATTGTTTGAGTGTAGAAGGTACGATTGTATTGCGATAGCTTTGTCTTGCTCTCATTTAATTACTAGAACATAATTGATGTGTAAAAGAGTTACAAAAATATAATAAGCTAATCTGGAGTGCCGAGTAATTATTTAAGGAACCAACGCCACATTTGTTATAACGCAAGAGTTTGTGTAGCATTTTTTGCAGTGCTGCGGAGTTAGCTCTGATCATCTTTGAGTGAGAAAGTTGGCCACAATTACGCGGCGTATTTAAACTTTTTATTTCCACAGGAAGCCGGAGGAGCAGAACTTATTTAAAAATACTATCAAAATTAATTAGCATCTAATCACAAGATTTATTTTATCATAAAGTGACTATTTTCAGTGATACAATTTATCATAGGTCAGGTGCCTCTTTGCATAAAATTTATTACGCTAACGCTTCTGATAATATTTGCAGGGAGCCTGGCGCACGTTTTCAATCAGAATTTAAAGTTTAATTTGGCAACCTGCAAATATAATATTGCTTATTTGTAATTGTTTCTTACGAGGGTTTATGAAAGATAGCTTTACGAAATTTAACTTCACGAACTTGATAGAATCCTCATATAACTTACAGCAAAAAGAGACATTACAAACTGCATTGAACACTCTGCTGCGAAACACCAACGAATTTCGCCTTCGATTTAATTTTTCCTCACAAAAGTGTTCCTAGAGGCTTCGTAACGCTTAAACGTCTCTCAGCTCTTGTATGAGGTGTTGTGCTTTACCCTTCTTTTTATTTGCCGCCTATTGATTCTCTTTTTCGCACGTGCTCGATCGCTGGGTCATCCGAAAAGGCTTAACGATTCCTCTGTGAGTGGCTAATTTGTTCTCCGGTGATCTTACTACGAGAGAGATTTACCTGGGTGGAGATCGATGTGACTGATCCGTGGCGCGGCTGGCGCCACTGTTCTCGCACTTAGAATGGCATCGCTGCCATCTATTATAGGGTGACCATCTTTGCCTTCCGCGATTCAGGCCGATGGTCGGGTGGTTAACTGGGAGAGAGAAAATAGGCAGCGGTGTGGATATTCGCAGGGCCGGCGGTGGCTTGTTGTCGTTTACCGTCAAGCCTGTGGTACGACGCCTATACGCTATGGGCAGGGTCAGCGAGAGATCCCGGCAGTGACTTGATGCGACCTCGGGTTTGGTATCGCGGTGGTGCACTGGTGTGTTTTGGGGCTTTTCTGTTGCGATGGCATGTATAGGTTCTTGTTACTGGCCATTAAAATTCAGATGTGTCTATAGCGTGACGGAGGAAATGTGTGATGCTCGCCGCTGTTGCATGTGAAAACGCTTCGTCTGCCTTGAGTCTGTGTAGGAAATTATGTAAAGTAAATAGCTGGTACCACGGCGACGTCTTGCTCTCACGCGTTGTTGAATATATTTCGGAATTACTGAATGGTGAAGATACCCCACGAGTAAACCAATTGAAGCCATTTGCGCCGCACTAAGGTATTGTTTTATTCTGTTGCAGAAGTTATAGAAGTGTGTAAACAGAGCGCTATGTGGAAAGGGATGTAAAATTGAAACCCTTCTAATAAGTGAATACACTCGAACTCTGTATTACTAAAGGTGCCTTTCGATACCAGCACCTATCTTGGGTAATAAGTGTTATTCGGAGGTTGTCATGGTACCCTAAGTAATTATTATACACTAAATTGTTTATTCTGATTATACTAAACTGGAGATGTAAGGTCGGTTGTGAGCTTCTGTAAATTACTATTGTATCCTCTGTGTGGTAACCTAGCATTGTCAGTGGCTTAAATAATTATTCCTGTCAAATTTCGAGTTTTGTATTCGCGGATTTGCTTAAGCTGACACTATTAAGTTTTAAGACCTATAAACAGGCAAGTCAAACTGAGTATTCTATGAGCTCAAGACGATATTCTATCACGTGGTACCTTAGCCTGTTATAGGTTAGAAGTATTTTACGTGTTAATATTCTGCTGTTTGCTTTGTATAAAGAGGAGCTAGTTCTGTGAAGTAGTCGTTTATATTTTATTAGTGTGTTACTCGTTGTGCCTTTCCATGTTAATTGTCTTTAAGAAGCTACAAATGACTCTGTATGTTGCAGGTAGCTGAAACTGACTTGTTCACGGGGTAGCGCCCTGACGGTGTTGATAGTGGTCCTTTTTACTACGGCACATGCGGCTATCCTCCTTCAGTACATTTGTCTCGCTTATATCGTTACTACGTTTGTCGAGTGAAATTAGGGCTTACTGTAAACACCTTATATGTTGAAGTTAAGTATCTCCCTTGCCAGGGCGCGACCTTCGTGGATATAGTCGTATTCTTATCTGTAAAGATTGGTAGTGTTATTCATTTGTTCTCGTCACATGTATGCTTATTTATCTTGTTATATTGAATGTCAGTAAAATGTGTTAGCGACGTCCAAATTGGGACGTTGTATTCTCCTCCCGTGGACACAAATTTAAGTGATTTCGTTCGTTTTTTTAAGAAGCCTTTAGATGCGTATATTTTGCCTCCATGTTTGGTGTTTTTATGGCTTCCACGTTAATTAAAATTACAATAAAGGTAAATTTGCCAACGGAGGGTTTCGTGTATTTATTAGTTGCTAAGTGAATCCTAAGTTAAGTGCAGGAATCCTACCAGTGACTGTGGCGTCTCTGGACTAAATCAACATTGTTGCAGACCACACTTGATTCCTTCACCGACAAGGTACTTCGAGCAGGATAACTGTGCGTGTCACAAAACCAGAAGCGTGTTACAGAGACTTGAGCAGCATGATAGTGAACTCACGCTGATGTCTTGGCCACCAAATGTGCCTTATCTAAACGTGATGGAACCCGTCTGGTACGCTATCGGGCGCCAGTTCTCCGACAACAGTCCACTGGCATGTACTTTAAGGTAATTTTCGGTCCTGCACCTGGACATTTGGTGCCAAATACCCTCAGAAACCTATAAAGATATCGTCGAATCCATGCCACGCAGAATCGCTGTAATGTTTCGTTCCAAAGGTGGACCGACACTGTATTATGCAGGTGGCTATGATTTTTTGGCACAACAGTGAGTGTCAGTATATACAGTATATTCCTCATGACCTGAAGGTTCTCCCTAATGTAATCTTTTCATACTTTTCTCACAGTAAATAATTTATTTATCTAGTCTACATTCGTAAAAAAAGAATTTAAACTCTAATTTTTTTAGAAAACAAAAGAAATACTCATAAATGTTTAAGTGCCCGACTAACAAATCTAAAGGTCTGTGTGCTAATCTCGACTCGTCGGATCATTTTTTTCTGTCATTTATTGTTTCTTCCATGACTGGCAATAAATTTTTCCATGGTAAAAATGTTAAGTCACGCCGCAATTCGGATTCCATGTTCAGCTGCCGCCACTGGATTAATATATCAACGGAAATATCGGATGAAGCCAAGACGTACCACCTACTATAACATCATGACTTGTGGGGAACAGTATGATCTCCAAACTAACCTTAGAGTTGCAGATAGCACTACTATTCTAAAGAAAGCGAACTAAACTCATTTTTAAACATCTCGATTTTTCATTCATCACGTAATGACACTATAGATTTATATTCCACAACGTATTACTTGTACTGCAAGACTCAAATAGACTTTTTCGGAGGTTGGTTCTACGCTACTGACGATGCAGTCATTCTGACGCTTTTGTTTCAGTGTGGGGACTCAGAAAGATCGCAGACGTCGCGTCTATGAAGGACACTCACCTCGTCAGCATCTCGTTAACAGCCCGGGGGATACCCACGTACAACACGGTGTACACAACGTAACTGTACTACGTCTGTCCATACCCTTATTTCTACTACTGCCCAACCCCCAGTTACTATAACTACTAGAAAAACTACTGCCGCTGTTGTAAAATTCCAGCTTTAGGTACCAACCACTGTTCCGTCGTTAATGGGAGCTTAAATTTGTTAATTATTTGACTCAATTTGTTTGGAAAAATTTTACTCAAGGTCACTAACAAATACCTCTGTATACGTTTACTAGCATATACTTTTCTTTACAGTCTTAAAAAAAACTACTAGGAAACTCTAAAATGATAACTTCATTTCGGCTTAACATCTCAGAACATACATTGGTAAACCAGTACATTATGACCACTTTCTTTAAAGCGTGATGATCTACCTTTTGAAAGCGATGCAGCAGCAATTTTGCGTGTCATGAGTGCGACACGTCCTTAATTGGTTTCCGGAGAAATGTGGCACCAAACGTCTAGGCACAGGTCACGCAGTTCCCTTAAATTAAGCGCCACTGGTTTGTGAGCGCAGATCTGGCGTTCGATAACGTCCGATATGTGTCCCATCAAACGAATTTAGTCGCAAAGACATAATTTTTTTCCCTACGAATCCGAGAAACCCATTTAACAGGTGCACGTGTCCACAGAATGGAATGTTACTTTCTTTTGCTTTTAATGTCAACTCGTGGTCGCCATGTTTTTTTTTCCGTAGAGTACATGGCTGGTTCACTCTGACTGTTACAGTTTGACGTATAGTTTAGATACGGATCACTGTCACCAAGAAATCGTCTGGGCAGATATTGTTCCATTTGTATCGCAGTCTGTTATTGTCATTACGCAGAAGAAAACACAAAACAAAAATTTCATCACTACTCTCCTTCAGAATGCTCGCCCATCATAGATGGCGTGATCTAATAGCTGCGCGAATGCACTTCGTGTTACCTTATTTTCCTTGTAGTCTGGACATGAGCCCATTAGAATTGGCCTTCTTCCCAAATTTATATTATTTGTACGTAGATTTCGCTTTCAGTTTCTGAATGAGTTTTCTGTCAAACTTTACCCGATTCACAATTTATATAATACAACTTTTTTTCATGCATAGTGCGATGCGTTTCTAGAATTAATCTCTTTATCACACGCAGATATTTACTTCAGTATTTTTTTGTGATGTCTGCGTGTGTGTTGTTCTGCTTCTTTTGCCCTAGAGTCGTCTTTTTTGCGGTTTTAACGTACTGTGCCTCCTTCACTGTGCAGAAACCCACACACACGGGAACCACCACTCACATTGTTAGTTCATGTCAAACCAAAATGCGATTCTATGCGTTTCAGTCTGGAACCGCGCGACCTCTACAGTCGCAGGTTCGAATCCTGCCTCGGGCATGGATGTGTGTGATGTCCTTAGGTTAACTAGGTTTAAGTAGTTCTAAGTTCTAGGGGACTGATGACCTCAGAGGTTAAGTCCCATAGTGCTCAGAGCCAACCCAAAATGTTCTTCAGTGATATTACAACAATACTGCTTCCCAAGGAGTTTGGATACAGTCAGATGTTTCTTTTTCTTTTTCTTTAGTGGACACACTATTTACATCAGGCTGTCACAGCTTTTGTCCTAACGCTACTGACTATTTAAATTATCGGCTAAGCTGTAAATTATACGAATATTTTATACGGTTTTGTCTTAAACATTGCGTGGAATGTAGGAGGAATTGAACAGAATTTATGGCTTTGATGATGTTATTATTTCCAGGACTAACATCTGAAGACATTAATCGATTCACTATCTAGTTTGTTACTGATAATTTTATCTCCTTGATTTCTGTGGTGTATATAAATGTCCGATTTTTGTGGCGTCAGAAAATTCCAGCTTCTCTATTAAAAGTGATTTCTGGAAGTGATGGAGTATCATAAGATCTTCTGTTGTTCTAAGACAGTGTCTAGTATTTTCATATATGTTTCTGAGACTGTTTTTGTGAACTGGAGTGTAACAGTTGATTTTGTACACTGTGTCTAGTACGATAATTCCTATCAGTTTAACATGTGATTTTCTATATTTCTGAGCATTTTTTATTGTTTAAAGTGTGACCTAATATCAGTTGTAGTGTGCTGTTTGTGGAAAAAGGTACTTTGCTTTTTGTGACCTAAGAAGGTTTCGGTATTTTTTGTGAAATGTTGCCTATAAAAGGTACACTAGCCACACATTTGATTGAATTATTAATAGCTAGTGCACAGACAACAAGCTCTAACAGAAATTAGTCCACGGCTTAAGTAATGAAAAGGAATATAAGAAATGACACTAAATACTGCGCAAGCTAGTATAAAGGACAGACTGGCAAGAAGTTTCTGCTAGATACACTGAATAGATCAACTATTACACATCGAAACACCTCATAAAATTAGCCATAGTAATACACAAAAAAACACTGGACACTCTTAAGAACAAAGTAGAAGATCTTAAGATACTCAGTCACTTTCAGAAATCACATACTATGGATTTGATGGAGCAACTGGAAATTTCTGTGCACCACAAAAATTAAGGAGAAATAATTCTCAGTGACAAACTAGACAGTGACTCGATTAATTTCTTCGAACGTTACTCCTGGATATAATGACTGTATCAGATCCATAAACAAATCTCAATTATTTATGCAATCCACTCAATATTCGTGACAAAACAAAAATTTAATATGCAACATAATCGATAATTTAAGCATTCAATAATGTTAGGATGAAAGTTGTTAGTGACAAACTGATGTAAATAATGTAATCCACGAGAGATTGAAAACATCTGACTGTATCCAAGCTCCTTGGAAAGCAATGTTGTTGTAATATCTTTTTTTCATATTTTGATTTCACATAAGCGAACAATGTGAGTGGTGGTTCACGCGTGTGTGTGGTTTTCTGCACAATGAAGGAGACACAACGTCTTAAAGCTGCAAAAAGACAATCTAGGAAAAGAGAAGCAGAACAACACACACGCAGACGTCACAAAAAGTACGAAAGTACAAATATGCGTGTGATAATGACAGTAAACTCGTCGTACTACGCACGAAAAAAAGGTAACTGATACAGTGTTTTATTACTGAAATCATTAATGACACAGATGCATGCTTCCAAAAAAAACATCGATTATGATTAATGAAATTAATTTACCCCAGTCATTCGGCATGTGAAGAGGGGCGGTGTCTTAGTTGAAATAGTGAAGTGTTCCACATGCTGGAGGAGTTCACGCGCACAAGGAGACTATTTGGAGACCAGTGAAGAGATTCCGCAATTTCTTTTTTCTTTTTTTTTTTTTTAAGTCACCAATCATCCGACTGGTTTGATGCGGCCCTCTGGTAATCTCAGAATAGCTCTTGCAACCTACGTCCTCAATTATTTGCTCCATGTATTCCAGTCTCTGTGTTCCTCTACAGTTTTTACCACCTGTTAGTCCTTTTAGTACAGTGAAAGTTATTCCTTGATGTCTTAACAGATGTCCTACCATCCTGTCCCTTCTTCTTGACAGTACTTTCCATAATTTCTTCCCTCACCCATTCTTCGAAGAACTTCCTCATTCCTTACATTATCAGTCCACATAATTTTCAACATACTTCTGTATCAGCACATCTAAAATGGTTCGATTCTCTTCTTTTCCAGTTTTCCCACAGTCCATGTTTCACTACCATACAATGCTGTTCTCCAGACGTGCATTTTCAGAAATTTATTCCTCGCACTAAGGGCTGTCCTTGATACTGGCTGACTTCTCTTAGCCAGGAATGCCCTTTTCGCCGGTCTGCTTTGTGTATCCTTCGTGCTCCGTCCGTCATAGGTTATTTTGCTGCCTCGGTAGCAAAATTCCATAACTTCGTCTACTTTGTAACCACCAATCGTGATGTTAAGTTACTCGCTCTCTTCATTTCTGCTACTTCTCATTACTTTCGACTTGCTTCGATTTACTCTCGGTCCATATTCTGTACTCATTAGACTATTCATTCCGTTTAGCAGATCTTGTAATTCTTCTACACTTTCCCTGAGAATAGCAACGTCATCAGCGAATCTTATCAGTGATATCTTTTCACTTTGAATTGTAATCCCACTTTTGAACCTTTCTTTTATTTCCGTCATTCACCCTTCGGTGTGTAGAGTGAACAGTAGGGGTGAAACACTACGTTCCTGTCTTACCCCTTTTTAATCCGAGCACTTCGTTCTTGTCTTCCACTCTTATTGTTCCTTCTTGGCTCTTGTATATATTATATATTTCCCTATATTTTTCAGTATTTCGAACATCTTGGGCCAGTTTAGACTGTCAAATGCTTTCTCCATGCCGACATATCCTACGAACGTGTCTTGATTTTTCTTTAGTCTTGCTTCCATTATCAACTGCAACGTCAGAACTGCCTTCAGTTGCCTTTACCTTTCCTAAAGTTAAACTGATCTTCCTCTAACAGATCCTCAATTTTCTTTTCCATTCTTCTCTATGTTATTCTTGTCAGCAACTTAAATGAATGAGCTGTTACGCTGATTGTGCTATAATTCTCGCACTTGTAGGCTGTTGCAATCTTCGAAACTGTGTGGATGATTTTTCCCGAAAGTCAGGTGGTATGTAGTCAGACTGAGACATTCTACACACCAACGCGAATAGTGGTTTTGTTACCACATCATCCAATGGCTTCGGAAGTTCCGATGGAATATTCTGTATCCCTTCTGCTTTATTCGGTCTTAGATTTTCCAAACCTCTTTCAAAGTTTGATCCTAATACTGAATCCCCTACCTCTTCTATATGGACTTCTGTTTCACGCCATCAAACGAATCTTCCCCCTCATAGTGGCCTTCACTGTCGTATTTCCACTTATCCACTCTCTCCTCTGCATTTAACAGTGGAATTTCCGTTGCACTGTTAATGTTAAGACCCTTGACTTTTGTACATGCTAAGTCAGTCCTTCCGATTATCATTTCTTTTTCCATTTATTCGCATTTATGATGCAGCCATTTCGCTTTAGCTTCCCCTCACTTCCTCTTTATTTTATTCCTACGTGATTTGTACTTCTGTATTTCTGAATTTCTCTGGACAATTTTTTACTTCATTCGATCAACCGAAGTATTACTTCTGTTACCCACGGTTACTTCGCAGTTACCTTCCTCGTAACTTCTTTCATCAATCGACTGAAGTATTTCTTCTGTTACCCACGGTTTCTTCGCAGTTTCCTTCCTCGTACCTACAGTTTTATTTCCAAGTGCTGTAATTTGCCCTTTTTAGAAATGTCCATTCCTCTTCAACTCAACTGCTTACTGTGCTACTCATTATTGCAGCACTTCTGTATCCCACTTGTTTGGGCATTGATTCTCCGTGATTAGCCTCTTAAACTTCACCCTACTTTTCATCGCTACTAAATTGCGATCTGATCCTGTATCTGCTGCTGGGTACACCTTACAGTTCTCGGAATCTCTGCTAACTAAATCTTCCCGTATATCCTAGACTCTTCCTAGTATACCTTGTCCTCTTGTGATTCTTGAATGAAGTTTTCGTTGTCACTAGCTGAAATTTAGTGCAGAACTCAATTCGACTTTCTCCTCTCCCATTCGCACTACCAAGCCCACGTTCTCCCGTAACCGTTTCTTCTATTCCTTCCCCTAAAACCGCATTCCAGTCCCGTACACCCGTGTTCTAGGGGGCACAGATCTTCGTTGTGCGACCAGCGAGCAGGTCGTTCGTTGTTTACGTATTCGCTCCGCCTCAGCGTCGCAAGTGTTTGGGGGTTTATCGCTTCAGTGGTGTTTGTGCCTTTGTGTGTGTGACATCGTCGTTATATCGTCTCGTCCTTCGATCGGTGAGTGTCTTACAACGGCGTAGTTCGCTCCTGTTTGTCACGGCGTCCAAGACTGTTCCACGGAAAGGTACTATGAATTTCTAGTTTCAAAAGTGAACACGTAATGTGCAGCCCGGATCCTTAGAAATCCATGATTGGCTGGTTGCCACTTTTCATTTTACTTCGGACCAAGTGCGTACCGCCTATTTTTATACTGAGAGCTATGTTTTCTTTGTGAAATTCGTAGAGCCCCTACCAGTAGACAAGTTCCTATTCACGCATGATACTCAGGTTCTCTTCCGACATAGAGACGGTGCGGTCAGTATCGTGCTGCTTGCGAATGCGGACATTGAATACACGAACGTTCAAATATTCAGCCGTCCTCCGTAGATACAGTATACTTATCGTAAGGAAGTTTTGGCCCAATATGGTGACGCGAGAGGCATTCGCCGTGAACGTTGTCCAAGTTTACACAAGCTACAGTCTTATATCGGCATACGTTCAGTGGAAGTGTAAATCAAAAAGAAGATTCCGTCACATTTGCTAGTTTGTGGCTGTGGTACTCATGTTACGTACAACAGACGGGTGAGGACCTGTTTTCTGTGCAACGGAAGTTGCCATCTCCAAAGTAAACTGAACGCGGAGAGCTTTTGTTCAACGGTCTTCGTCCGTACAGTGTCACTGACCTTGTCCCCTCTAGTAATGAAGATGTGACTATATCTTCCCTCGTTTCTGGAAATCATCCGACAGTTCCAGCTACCACTGCGAGTGATTTTATGCAGTTGCAAACAAAGCCTGACCCCGCTCCTGCGCCGGCCGTGGTGGCCGAGCGGTTGTAGGCGCTTCAGTCTGGAATCGCGCAACCCGACCGCTACGGTCGCAGGTTCGAATCCTGCCTCAGGAATGGATGTGTGTGACGTCCTTAGGTTAGTTAGGTTTAAGTAGTTCTATGTTCTAGGGGACTGATGACATCAGCTGTTAAGTCCCATAGTGGCCAGAGCCATTTTGTACCCGTTCCTGCTACTGCTTGGGCGGCGGCGACAACGATTCATAATAAACGACGCTGCACTCAAGATAGTAATGAATCACTCTACCTTCCCTTGTCCCACCGTCCCCTGGGCCGTGTTTGTCTCTCACTCATACCAGTAGTGTGGGACCGCTTGGACCAGGCGAGATGGTGATCGGTGAGGCCGTATCAGGTATTCCTGCTGCTGCAGGGGTGGCTCCTACGGCGAATGTGTGTTATATAGAGTCGTCTCCTTCGTAGCCTCCACCACAGGTCCAGCCGGTAATACAGCAATGCCCTCCTGTTCCTTTGTCTGCTCACTGCGATGGAGACCGTGATGTTCCGCTTACTGCGATTCCCTTTGCGGAAACTGTTATCCCAGAATTACCTCCAGCTGTCTCTAAAATTCATTCTCATTGCCCTCCATTAGGGAGTCGGCATGTCTTGCAGCGTGACCCTTCTGTAGGCCAAGCCTCGCCCTCTAGGCGGCCACAAATTGATATCGATGTCGTTGATGTGGTGCAAGATTGACCTACGTCGCCTACTGCACAGGCTATTACGCCTCGCAGTCGGCTTAAACAACATGTACAGCTGGAACGTGCAGCGGTGCGGAAAATAACCAACAGTATTCACTTGGGGTCGGTACTGGCCCCCTGCTCTAGGATTAGTTATTGCGCTCCCCGATTGACTGTTCCGGGCGATTGGTGAAATAATCATGCTTCTCTGTTGTTCTTCCTGTGTTCTTTCTTTTGACTGATGGTTCAGACTTACACATTTGTCACACTAAATGTTAAGACTGGTATCAGAGCTGCGCCTAGCTTCGCTGCGTCAATATATACATGATTCCTGTGCAGATCTAGTGTTCCTGCAAAACGGGTTTATTCACCAGTTTTCCTCTTCCTGGATTTCGCACTGTTTTTAATGTAGCGCCCGAATTTTCGACGGGGATTGTCGTATTCTTTCGAGAAAGCATTCACATTCATGAGGTTCTTAAATCTGGCAGAGGAATAGGCTGTAGACTTTTTGACCTTATCTTGGATGTTTTATATGTTCTGTCTGGTTCTGGTCACACAGTGGAACGTTCGCATCTTTTTTAAAGAGATTATTTATCTTTTACGTAGGTGTCCTCGGGGTCTTTGGTGGGTGGAGATTTTAACTGTGTTCTGTGTCCTGTTGATCAGTCTCCCCATTTTAGTTATCGTCGAGATATAAATCAGATGATGCACTCGACACACTTAAAAATATGTTTGGGAATGTACATATCAGGCGTTGGTTAAAATTATACATTTCACTGCGACTTCTAGTAGCAAGATTAGACGATTCTGTTTATCCTATTGGATGCGTGATCGCATTCTTGCAGTCACTGCTAGCTTTCCTGATCACTGTGCCTTAGCCGACACTCTCCAACTCGATCGGCAATGGATAAAACTACTCCGTTCCCCGTGAGTCTTAAATGTCGCTCACTTGGTAGATCCTCTCTCGATGATACGATACACTGTGTGGGAGCGTAGTCTCCGATCCGCTGATAAGTACACCACGCTGGGATGGTGGACTGCCCTGGCTAAACCGAAGCTTGGCCAAACATTGATTGCTTATTGTGCTTCTAGGGCGAGGGATTTTCGGAGAACTCGTGAATTTTATTATTCTTTCTTGCGCAGCTTGTATGACGGTGTGGATCGCGCACCCCTGCAGATTCCAGGTACACAATGTATAAAAGCAAAGCTGTTTCAGTTCAAGCAGCGGCAGATGGAAAAGGTTGCGGATTCGATCGAAACAAAGATCACTAGTTGCGGAGGAATTGGCTTCGTTATACTGTTTCGACATCAAGCTCGACGTCGCCTCTCTTGCATTACTTCTCTTATAGCAGCTGACGGCTGTCAAACTGACGTACTTCGCGCCTTACATCAGTACTATGCAGATCTTCACGGCATGGATACACCTAGGGACATTCTAGTCTACCCGGCTATAGAGACTCATGGTGTGCCACTCACGACGGAGCAGAACACCGAATTCTTGGCTACCTTCCATCCAGATAAGGTACACGATCTTATTATTACTTCTCCTTCTCACAAATCGCTAGGTATGGATGGACTCCCCAAGGAATTTTATGTGCGATTTTGGTCTCACTTAAGCGTCAAGTTTACTTCCACGTTGAACGAGCTGATAAGGGTGGTAGAGGGGGGGGGGGGGGGGAGGCAGTTGTGCCCTCTCGATTCAAGGTGGGGAAAATAGTGTTGATACCTAAACATCATGGTCACTTCTGCCTTTGCTATTTTGGATTTTAATAAAGCTTTCGACTTTGTGAGTCATGATTTTCTTCTTCGGATTCTGGAGATACTCGGGTTTACTATTGACGCTCGTGGAATATTATCGAACATGCTCACAGGCATTGCAGCTTAGATAGTTGTGAATCGGCAGCTGACGCCCCCAATTCCCATCCATCATGGAGTGCCACAGGGGACCCAGCTCACCATGTCTTTATTTGTCTTATCTGTGGAGTCACTTCTTCGGAAGGTTGCGTCTCAGCTTCAGGGTGGGATGCTTTCTGGGAGGAACTACGCTGATGATGTGATGGTTTTACTCCGTCCACGTGCGGAGATACTTATACTGAAAGCGGTCATCGATGATCATTGCCATGTCTGGGAGTGCGACTTAACGAAATCAAAAGTAAACTCCTTAATTTACGGGTTTTCGATAGAGCAGTAATAACGTAGGCCACTGCTGTGGATCGCCACACGCCACTAGGAGTTGTTATTGATCGTTGTTCGCTCCAATTGGTGACTCAATTGGAAATCGGTACTGATAAGATTAGGGGCACTACTGGAATATGAACGTGGCTCTCTTACCCTTCTTCAGACGATACGACTTTTGGACACGTATTTGTTGTGCAAGGCCTATTGCATCGCACAACTTTCCCCGTTAATCTCTCTGATGGCTAAGAAACTAAACCAGTTGTAAGGTCCCTTTTCATGGAACCGTTATATTTTCATGTTGCGATACGAGATTGTGACGAAGCCACGTTCCCTCTGCGGACTGAGCCTTTATGACATTAAGAAGGTGTCTATCTTATACATTTTGCTCACCGTTGATGATTACTCAGGAGTTACACACCTTTACGTTTCAGCTGCTCACCTTAGTGCGTCCAGCGCGTCTTTATCCCCCTTTTGATGTTGGTCGTCTGCATTTTAAGCTGAGACGCATTCGAGAGTTCTACCTAGCCGTAAACTATTTGGAGGCTAACGTGCTGCAGCGGCTGGTGCCCACTACCATGTTTTCATTGACCCGCTGCGAAGGGATTCCCTGCGCCAATCCTGTTGAATAATTATCACCGCATATTTCCTGGAAAATGGGGTGGGCCAATATCAGCCTCCCGGTTTTACCTATGGCAGCGGCCTTCTCCTGGTACAGCGTGGTGAACAATTTCATTTCCACCAACGAGTGTCTATATCAAATTGGGATTAGTGACACGGATAAACCCAGTAGCTGTGCGTTCCTAGAAACGCTGCAGCACCAGTTTCCTTATCGTGGTCACCTAGCAAACTGGTCCTCGCTCAGGAAGCAGTTGGCTTTCCTCGCTCGCTCTGTTAAAGCTGCATATTTCACAGATTATTATTACGGCCAGATGCTTCTTTTCTTCCGAGGACTAATACGGTAATGTGGCTGGTTGGTCATTATTATTACTTATAATTTTCGGTGCTAATTCTGTTGTTGAGTGAACATTCATCATAGTGGCTGGGTTTCGTGTAGTTAACTTTCATAATACAACAAGACTCTGGCCCACCACCTTGGCACACTCAAATAGATCACCACAGAGAGTGACATGCTTCTGGTAAATGAATTTGTAAGACGTTAGTTTAACAAAGAATATATTGATTTTAATGGCAAGAGAAAAACTTCACAGCCCCAGAGGATATTCCAATATACATTAAAAATAACAACCAAACCAACAATATCTGAAATACGTAAGTCTGATTCCTAGAAAAGTTAACCTTCTCTTCATGAAAAGTTAACATCAATGGGCTTAAACTAACATACAGTAACCGGTTCCCAAGCATTTAATGATAGCAACCTTGAGCTCCTATTTCACTGTGCTTGAACTCGCGGTCGGCTACCTATGCGTGGAGCGATGCAAGCAAGCATTTCCAAGCTAATCTCGCCAGGTAAAACTAACCTTCATCACAGTAACTCAGCTAATCTCACCCTTTCGTTATGCATTTCAGATATCGATCACACAATAGCAGCTTCCTTCTGAACATCAGTAAAAGCGCAAACTGCCTCTTTGACTATACCACTTCACGTCCAGACGAAGAGTGACCAAGAGCCATGGCGTACTACTTTCAAACAAGTACGACCACTGGTTCCTCATCCACAACGAATACTGTTGGGCGAGAGCAAACCGGCTTGCCAAAGACGTAAGTCTGTCACAGTGGTCAAGCAAAGAGGTCGCTAATGAGCTTGTACCGATATACCGGAACTGGTTAAAGCGAAAGCTCACAGATTAAAACAAATACACTACTGGCCATTAAAATTGCTACACCAAGAAGAAATGCAGATGATAAACGGGTATTCATTGGACAAATATATTGTACTAGAACTGACATATGATTACATTTTCATGCTATTTGGGTGCATAGATCCTGAGAAATCAGTACCCAGAACAACCACCTCTGGATGTAATAACGGCCTTGATACTCCTGGGCATTGAGTCAAACAGAGCTTATGGCATGTACAGGTACAGCCCATGCAGCTACACCATACCACAGTTTATCAAGAGTAGTGACTGGCGCATTGGGACGAGCCAGTTGTTCGGCCACCATTGACCAGACGTTTTGAATTGGTGAGAGATCTGGAGAATGTGCTGGCCAGAGCACCAGTCGAACATTCTCTGTGTCCAGAAAGGCCCGTACAGGACCAGCAACACGCGGTCGTGCATTATCCTACTGAAATGCAGGGTTTCTTAGGGATCGAATGAAGGGTAGAGCCACGGGTCGTAACACATCTGAAATGTAACGTCCAGTGTTCAAAGTGCCGTCAGTGCGAACAAGAGGTGACGGAGACGTGTAACCAGTGGCACCCCATACCATCACGCCGGGTGATACGTCAGTATGGCGATGACGAATACACGCTTCCGATGTGCGTTCACCGCGATGTCTCCAAACACGGATGCGACCATCATGATGCTGTAAACTGAACCTGGATTCATCCGAAAAAATGACGTTTTGCCATTCGTGCACCCAGGTTCGTCGTTGAGTACACCATCGCAGGCGCTCCTGTCTGTGATGAAGCGTCAAGGGTACCCGCAGCCATGGTCTCCGAGCTGATAGTCCACGCTGCTGCAAAAGTCGTCGAACTGTTCGTGCAGATGGTTGTGGTCTTGCAAACGTCCCCATCTGTTGACTCAGGGATCGAGACGTGGCTGCACGATCCGTTACAGCCATGCGGATAAGATGCCTGTCATGTCGACTGCTAGTGATACGAGGCCGTTGGGATCCAACACGGCGTTCCGTATTACCCTCCTGAACCCACCGATTCCGTTTTCTGCTAACAGTCATTGGATCTCGACCAACGCGAGCAGCAATGTCACGATACGATAATCCGCAACCACAATCGCGATAGGCTACAATCCGTCCTTGATCAAAGTCGGAAACGTGATGGTACACATTTCTCCTCCGTACACGAGGCATCACAACAACGTTTCACCACGCTACGACGGTTTGTGTGTGAGAAATTGGTTGGGAACTTTCCTCGTGTCAGCACGTTGTAGGTGTTGCCACAGGCGCCAACCTTGTGTGAATGCTCTGAAAAGCTAATCATTTGCATATCACAGCATCTTCTTCCTGTCGTTTAAACTTCGTGTCTGTAGCACGTCATCTTCGTGGTGTAGCAATTTTAATGGCCAGTAGTGTATGAAAATTGGTATGCACAAAAAGGCAAAAATATTGCATGAAGACATGAAAGTGCTGACTAACAGAACTGTAACTGTGAATCAAGGTTCTGAAACACTACAGAACCCCAAAATACCGAGGGGATAACCTGGACCACATCTTACTTTATAACTACATGTGAGAGCAGCTACTATAAATAATGTTCTAAGCAAATTGAGGGAAACAACTTTTGGAGTCTAAGTAGGGACTGTGAGGACTTCTTCATTTGCTTTGTGCTACTCTACGGATTAAGGTGTGCACACTGTATCTTAGAGATACCAGCATACGAAAGCAATGGATGTATCTATCACTGAGTTGTACTGTATCTCTTCATGCTGTCTCCGTCCCATTCCTTGGAAAAATCTTTTCTCCTGCATAAGAATTAGTAGTCAGAAGAGAAAAGGCCACCCTATCAACATCTGAAGTTCATCCTCCGCGTAGCTACCAGGAAGCACGTCCAGACTACAGTCGGGGATTGGTTACCTTCAGATGATTCACTCGCAGCAGCACAACAGCAAACGAGATTGAAAACGTTGTGCGCTAGGAACAAGGACCTTGAAATATATCTGAACATAAAGGAGTCCTCCGTGGTCTAGCGACAGCCGACACGGTAGCTCACCGTGTTCGGCCAGAGGGTTAGCTGGCCTCTGTAATAAAAACTGAGTGAACGGATCAACGATGAATATGAACAGGTGTCACGGACGTCCGCCCCGAACAGATGCAACGAACAATAACGAACAAAATGAGATCATAGGAAAAAAAAGGCGGTCAGTTTCACTGCTTCTTGATCGTAGTATCCCAGGTTCGATTCCCAGCCAGAATGTGTATTTTTTTCCTCACTTGAGGGCTGGATGTCTGTATTATTCTAATCATTTCATCGACGCACAAGTGGCCTAAGTAGCTTCGAATAGAAAAACTTGTAACAGGTGGCCGAGCAACCCCAGACGGGTTCTCCCAGCCAGTAATGGCATACGAACATTTCATGGCAACAGAGAATAGGTTACTTGGCAGTGAGTCAGCCGAATCCGCTTAGGTGTCACAAGCAACAAAACTAATAGGGACACAGTGTGGAGTCTTTATCGTATCAGTGTTGAGTAGATCTCGGCCCACTTCTTTCAGAGTGGCTTATGCTAGTAACATGTGGAAAAGCTACAATCTGTCCATACGGTATTACCAAGTCTGTGTGTCTATATTTAGACCATAGCTTTTGTTGTGATCATGACTGGTTCAAGGTAGCTCTCCATGATAGTCTGTGCTGTGCAAGTGTCTTCATCTCTTCATAACTACTGCAACCTACAACCAATTTGTGACACGGCGTACTGTAATGTATTTGAATGTGGGTGATGTGTGTCGGTCATGAGCAGTGCGCAGTTTGCGCGCTCCGTGATGCGACGGCCTAGCGAGTCCGGCTCTAGGCAGGACTAGGGGGGCGTGGCAGTGGTCCACAGTGGTGTTGTCTGACCTGCAGTGACGGTCGGGTTACCGCCATGTGGACCTGTCAGATTCAAACTAGCGGACGTAACGAAAGTTTGCAACAGTCCACATTGGTTTCTTTATACCATTCACGTTTGCGCTTACAGAGCAAACCATAACAAATTCAGAGAAGAACTATACCTCAATTTAAAGAGGAGATAGCATGATTCTGCTAGTATGCAGATACAACTTGTAATTACTATATGTAAGAACATGTAGCACCGAGATAGTTTACATAATAGAAATTCAGCAAATCGTTAATAACCTCTATAATATTTATGGCAAAAAAGAGATCAGAGACTCAGATAGTAGCTCTCAGTAATACACATCGATGGAACTGTACATACGTATCACAATTAATTAAGCCGTGAGACATTTTTTTTACTTGAAATTTAATGAAAAGCCGGCCGGAGTTGCCGAGCGGTTCTATGCGTTTCAGTCTGGAACCGCGCGACCTCTACAGTCGCAGGTTCGAATCCTGCCTCGGGCATGGATGTGCATGATGTCCTTCGGTTAGTTAGGCTTAAGTAGTTCTAAGTTCTAGGGCACTGATGACCTCAGATGTTAAGTCCCATAGTGCTCAGAACCATTTGAACCAATTTTAATGAAAAAACTATATATAAATCAACACCAGAAACACAATTAGCAAGGCATTAAGCAATGGGAGCACCACATAAAACATTTGGTTCGTAACATATTTTTAATTGTGTTTTTTAATACAGTGTTTATAATTTGCACAGTTTCAAAATGGTTCAAATGGCTCTGAGCACTATGGGACTTAACATCTGAGGTCATCAGTCCCCTATAACTTAGAATTACGTAAACCTAACTTAATCCAAGGACGTCACACACATCCATGCCCGAGGCACGATTCGAACCTGCGACCGTAGGAGTCGCGCGGTTCCGGACTGAAGCGCCTAGAACCTAGCTGCACAGTTTCACCTGTAACTTAAGAAATATTATAGTTATAATTATTTTGAATAATGCATTAGAAAGAAGAGGAAAAATCCTGTAACAAAGTGGCGAAGTATGCATCTTTATTGTAATAATTGACGGCACAGAGATTAAGAAACCGATATTTAGCACTGCATCAAAACTTTGCGTTTTTTTAACTTTAAATTTTGGGTGAGCTACTGCACATAAACTTAAGTGTAAGGTATCTGTTTTGCTTAGAATTTAGCGTACAGTCAAGGGTTCATTGAGATTTGTGATATGAGTTATGTATATAAAGTCGTGAATCAGGCTGGTGAAAGCACAAAGTCACTAAGTGAAGTAGACACAGGACGTTTTCGTGGATGCGAGGTTCGAAGTCTTAAAAGGGTGGCAGCTGTCTTACAGTCTCTCACAGTTTCGTGGGAGTTTGAAGAGGCAAGATCTACGTTGGTCTAAGGGTTTTCCAGCTGTACATGTTTTCGGTGATATTTAGAAATATTTTGCGCGAGTTCATTGTAGACCTCGAGTATTGCTGCCAGCAGTTCTGCAGAAGTTCATTTGAACTCTGAATTTGTGCATTGAGTCTGGATTCTAACTCAGATTGCCAGCGTGGAGCTTTGAATGTTCTTTCAACTGATCGGCACTGGGATTTAATGCATTGTATATCAGTTAGACTCTTACTGTATGTGAGTGAGGAGTTCAATTTCTGTTAAACTTTAACTGTGACTACTGACTTTTCCAACTATTTTAGTTGTTAATTATATAATGTGTTCTCTAACCGCCATTTTGGGGGCTCAAGCTATTATCAAATCACTTAATCGCATAGCCTCTTTCACCAGTTTACTAATTAATGCCTGAGTTTTAAAGACAAAAAACTTCATTAGTTAAAGTTTAATAATTGTAGTTAGGGTACATTATTTAACACTGATTGCATTTAAGTTCAACCTAGCAATTATTTGTCTGATTAATAAATCAGAGACGAATTTATTGCTTTATTTTTCTTTAAAAAGCTCAGAATAATTAGACGAAGATTGTATATCATTCCCAGGAAAGACAACAAGGAGCATTTACTGCCACACCTTGAAACTGCTAAACAGTTACCAGTTTCAAGGCGCGGCAGTCAACGCTCCAGACTTCGACTCTCTCTACATTTTTCACACTCCCACCCTTCTTCCACCCAACTGCTCATTTTCTGTTAGCAAACTGACAATTCCAAGATGCAACAGGATGTGTCTGTCAACAGAACCTTTCTTACAGTCAATTTGTGACATAAATTTCTTTTTTCCCAGCTCGATTCAGTACCACCTAATAATTGTGGACTCTCATAAATATCTTCAGCGTCTTCTGTAGCACGATATTTCAAAACTTTCTATTTGCTTCGTGTACAAACCGTTTGTCACCCGCGTTTCACATTCGTACAAGGCTACATTCCATAGCAATACCTAAAGAAAAGACTTCCGACCACATCAATTAAATTAAATTTTAACAAATTCTGCTCCTTTCAAAATGCTTAATCGCCTCAGGATCTGTACTGTCAACTAATCCCTTCTTTTAAGCAAATTGTACGTAAAGCACTTTTCTCCCCAATTCAGTGCAGTATCTCTACATTATTTACTCGATCTACACATTCCCAAACACTAAATTTCAGAAGTTTCTAGTTTCCTTTTGCCTGTGCTGCTTATCATCCACAGTTCAAGGACATATAACTACACATTTCGTACAAATTCTTTCAGAAAAGACATTTTAACTCTTCATATTCGATGACAAAAAATTCCCCTTTTTTCCGAAACGCCTTTCTTGCTGTTACCAGTCTTTATTTTATATCCCCTCTACATCGGCAATCGTCTATTACTTTTCTGCTCAAATATCAAAACTGGTCTACTATTATAGTGCCTCATTTCCTAATACTACCCCAGATCGCACCATTTAATTGGAGTACATTCAATTGCCATAGTTTAACTTTTCGACACATTATCCATTCCATTCAACAGGCGTTTCAAATAATTTCGGCATCTGACAAAATCATATTTATCATCAGTAAACCTGGCAGTTTTTAATTCTTCTCGTTTAAGCTTTCATTCATTTTCCAAATTTCTCTGTGCTCCCGTTACTGCTTGGTCTATGCAGAGATTGAATAACATGAGGGATAGCTGCAACTTCTTGTCATTTCCTGGACAATGACTGCCTCTCTGTCACGTCTTTCGAGTCTTAAGCCTTTCATGTCCTTCCGCCTTAGTTAAGATGTTTATGTTTCTCGTATTTCATTTAACTGAAGATATCGAAATATCTAAAAAACAAATACTGCACATCGGATCAAAAAAGGTTATAATTCCAATTTGTTTTTCTCGGAGGGGGATATCCAATTATACCAAACTCGACCCCCCCCCCCACCCCCACCCCACCCCGTGCGTGAGTGGCATAGTCAATTTTGAAATCTTCAATGGGAACCGTCGTTTTTTATTTCAGATTTCAATTCTACGGCAAAATCTACATACGTTTTGTCTGAAGCATTTTCATCGTTTCGGCACCGACTGCCCTGTAATCAAAGGAATAGAAATGCTGCTCAATAGCGCTTGAATATCCAATGGCACGTGGGACACCACCTCAATGCTGCAATGGTAGGAGAGGCCAGTATTTTATGACTTCTAATTAGAAGCCCCATTCGCTACGTTTTGTTCCTCTAACAGATCGAACAGGCGACTACTCACCACGGCACCGTGGCCGTGGCTCGAGGAGAACGAACGCTACATTACTTTTGCAATTAGAGTAAGTGTCCAAACGTAGTACCGCCAACTTCAGATCTCTTAGTGATCCGCCTTCCAAATGACCGTACACATGATAGAAGCATATCTGCTGGAATATCACAGGTGCTTCTGATGCGGTCGACCATGTCTTCAGGGCCTGTTGACACCATGTCTTTTAAACGTCCCCACAGAAAGAAATCCAGTGACGACAAATTCGGCAACCTAGCGGACTAAATGATACTGCCACTTCCGCCGATCTACCGACCAGTGTAAACACGGTCTAATGCTTCCCGTGCTTCAGTTGCGAAATGCTCTGGCAACCATCATGCTGAAGCCACAAACATTGTCGAAAGTCTAAGAAAAAATTCTGCAGTAGCTCCAGTAGCTTCTGTTCCAAAAACGTTCGATATTTGCGCCCATTTAACGCGCCGTCGATAAAATAGGACCAATGAGTTTGTTCCCCACGATACCGCGCCATACATTAACCAGCCAAGGAAGTTGATGGCAAGCTTGCCGTAACCAATTGGGTTTGTGTATCCTTCAGTAATGCATGTTATTCCGGTTAAGGCTACTGTGGTTTGTGGATGTAGACTCATCGGAAAATAGTACCTGGCAAAGAACGTGGGGGGTTGTTGAAGTGTCGATTCACAAAACACTACTCGGTTATAGAAATCGGCGCCAAGAAGTTCTTGATGCAGTGACACGTAGTATGAATGACGCATATGATGATGTATTATTGTGATAAAACTACCTGCGGACATACTGGAATCGCGGTATAATTCCCGGGCACTATCAGTCGATTGTGGTGCACTACTGCTGCAACACGTTTGTTTCGTTTCCTTTTGTCGGTCTGTACTCTACCATCATACATAAAAATGTTTGTAATGAAGGTAGATGTTCAGACTTATATATCAATCTTTTCTCCGTATATTTCTCTTAAAACCCTCATCGAACTGAAAAAAAAACCTGTCATTTGAACACGATAGCTTTCAGATTCTGGCACCTTTTCCCACCATAAACATGGCTGTAGTGTAGTTTCTTAACGTCTGTCTCCAGTTTCCACAAAGACATCCGCTCCTCCTGTTGCACAGCTTAACCACAACATTAGTTTACCGTTTGTCTATGGTGCAAGGAGAACCGCCACGGCTTGGTGAGACCATGCTCAGTTTGACAATCGCAGAGTCACTGTATCGACTCTAAAGAACACTTTATTACTGTATAGTGTGTTCCTGTGTAGTCCATCTACAGAGACAAGTGCATCAGTCCAAGAAAGAACGTACCATTTTCTGCGCTGCTAGAGAGGCAAAAGACGTGAAATTTCATGGCCGAGTAGATCTCTACTCCAGCAGCTTAGACCCCTGTTCTGGCATAAACACAAATTCCGGAACGAAGAGCACAGAAGGCTGTGAGGAATTCGACAGCGCCGCGGCAGGCGCGCCCCCTCCGACAAGTGCATATAAACAACGCTCCTGCTAGCCTTGGCACCCCTTCCCAAGGTCGTCCATGACTATCGCCGTGCCAACTGGGATGCCTACCGGGACTCCATCCCCACCCAGGTCGAAAGCCACCCTCTTACCTATCATCCTGACAACACCATCCACGCCTCGTCCTTCCTTCAGAAGGTAATTACTGACGCCCTGGAGGCCCATGTTCCTGCTAAAACCATCCACCCCCACTGTCCCACTCTCCCTCCGCGGGCTGTTCTCCTCCTCCACGAATCCCGCTGCCTCTATCCCACCTTCCTGCGCACTCGTGACAGGGATACACTCCAATGCCACCGGCAAATACAGCGACACGTACGGAACCTATTTACAACAAAGAAACGCCAGGACTGGCGCCAGACCTGCACACGACCCAACGCCACCCTCCCTATCAACCCTTCGAAGTACTGGTCCGCCTTCCATCGCCTTACTGGTCCCTATTCCGCTCCCCACTACCCCCTTCCTGACAACCTCAGTAAGGCCAACCACTTCACTTCCCACCTTTCCGAGGTCTTCTCCATCCCAGATGATCCTCACTTTGATTATTCTCTTTTCCCCACCGTCATGGCATGTGCCGATACCACAGTCGCTCCACTTGCTCCTAGCCTCCAGTACGTCGGGCAGTTGCGCCCCTCTGACATCAACACTCTCATCACACCACAAGACATTAAACTTATCCTCCAGTCCAAATGCAACACGGCCCCTGGACATGATCATGTCACCAAATGCCACCTAAGAGAAAGCCCCTTTTCCCTCCTGACTGTCCTTTGCCCTCTCCATAATGTCATCCTCTCTACTGGCTTCTACCCTGACCTGTGGAAGACTTCCCGCGTCCTCTTATTCCTCAAACCCAACAAACCTCCGTCTGCTTCACGTCTGCTGTGCAGCGAGCTACCTTAATTTAAGTATTAACTGTATTTTTCTTACTTGTTACTTCTTCTTCCATGTGTTTTTGCTTTTAGGAAGCTTTATTTGTCGAGTGCTATTAATAGTGTTCCATAGATTTCGTGTTTGTTTTGAATACAGTCTGAGAGAGTCACTAACCATAGTGCCAGTAGTGCTACTGTTTGTTTTCAATACAGTCCAGAGACAGGTAGTGCTATTTTCTTTGTTTTCTACAAGAAGTGGCTAGCAATCACAGTTTAGTCAATAGTCAGCCGCCTTTAGTGAATTAGCAGTCTTGTTAGAAGTTGATTAACTCTCTTCAGTAAATTGATTCCTTAGGATGGACAGGATGTGTGACTGCTATGTACGAACGCAGGAGGAGCTGGCCACTGTTCGCGAACAGCTGAACGCGTTGATGGCCGCGGTCAGCCATCTTCAGGCTGCTGCCTCGGAGTGTGGCGGCAGTGGGGAGTCTGGTGCGTCGCAAGTTACACCCCAGGTGTTACATGCTTCACCCACTGTCCCTGCTGTCGAGACATCTTCGCGGGTACCGGGCGCGGTAGGGCCACCCTCTCCCCAAGGGGAGTGACGGGTTCAGTGGCGTTCGCGGCGCACGTGTTGGAGGGTAAATGTGAAGGCTGGCCGTGTGGCATCACCCGCTCTGCCTGTGAGTTGACATGAGACTGCTCCTTCAGCAAGGTCCGAGCAGGCACACGGGGGGAGGGGTTTATTAGTTATTGGGAGCTCCAACGTTAGGCGGGTGATGGAGCCCCTTAGGGAAATAGCGAAAAGGTTGGGGAAGAAGGCCAGTGTTCACTCTGTCTGCTTGCCGGGGGGTCTCATCCGAGATATGGAGGAGGCCCTACCGGCGGCGATAGAGAGCAATGGGTGCACCCGACTGCAAATTGTTGCTCATGTCGGCACCAATGGCTCCTGCCGTCTGGGTTCAGAGGTCATCCTCAGTTCATACAGGCGGTTGGCGGAGTTGGTGAAGGCGGAAAGCCTCGCTCGCGGGTTGGAATCAGAGCTAACTATTTGTAGTATCGTTCCCAGAACCGATCGTGGTCCTCTGTTTTGGAGTCGAGTGGAAGGCTTAAACCAGAGGCTCAGACGATTCTGCGGAGAGCTGGGGTGCAAATTTCTCGACCTCCGCTATCGGGTGGAGAAATGTAGGGTCCCCCTGAATAGGTCAGGCGTGCACTACACGCCGGAAGCGGCTACAAGGGTAGCGGAGTACGTGTGGAGTGCACATGGGGGTTTTGTAGGTTAGAGAATTCCCTCCCTAGGCCCGACAAGACGCCTCCTGAGACGCGGCAAGGAAGGAGTAGGCAAAATGCAACAGGGAATAACAATATTAATGTGCTAATAGTAAACTGCAGGAGCGTCTATAGAAAGGTCCCAGAACTTCTCTAAGTAATAAACGGTCACAACGCCCATATAGTACTAGGAACAGAAAGTTGGCTGAAACCAGACGTAAAAAGTAATGAAATCCTAAATTTAGATTGGAATATATACCGCAGAGACAGGCTGGACAGTGAAGGGGGAGGCGTGTTTATAGCGATAAGAAGTGCAATAGAATCGAAGGAAATTGACGGAGATCCGAAATGTGAAATGATATGGGTGAAGGTCACGGTTAAAGCAGGCTCAGATATGGTAATTGGATGTCTTTATAGGCCCCCTGGTTCAGCAGCTGTTGTGGCTGAGCACCTGATAGATAATTTGGAAAATATTTCGAGTAGATTTCCCCACCATGTTATAGTTCTGGATGGAAATTTTAATTTGCCGGATATAGACTGGGAGACTCAAACGTTCATAACGGGTGGCAGGTACAAAGAATCCAGTGAAATTTTTTAAGTGCTTTATCTGAAAACTACATGGGAAGTTCAACAAAGAACCGACTAGTGGCGATAACATACACTCCTGGAAATTGAAATAAGAACACCGTGAATTCATTGTCCCAGGAAGGGGAAACTTTATTGACACATTCCTGGGGTCAGATACATCACATGATCACACTGACAGAACCACAGGCACATAGACACAGGCAACAGAGCATGCACAATGTCGGCACTAGTACAGTATATATCCACCTTTCGCAGCAATGCAGGCTGCTATTCTCCCATGGAGACGATCGTAGAGATGCTGGATGTAGTCCTGTGGAACGGCTTGCCATGCCATTTCCACCTGGCGCCTCAGTTGGACCAGCGTTCGTGCTGGACGTGCAGACCGCGTGAGACGACGCTTCATCCAGTCCCAAACATGCTCAATGGGGGACAGATCCGGAGATCTTGCTGGCCATGGTAGTTGACTTACACCTTCTAGAGCACGTTGGGTGGCACGGGATACATGCGGACGTGCATTGTCCTGTTGGAACAGCAAGTTCCCTAGCCGGTCTAGGAATGGTAGAACGATGGGTTCGATGACGGTTTGGATGTACCGTGCACTATTCAGTGTCCCCTCGACGATCACCAGAGGTGTACGGCCAGTGTAGGAGATCGCTCCCCACACCATGATGCCGGGTGTTGGCCCTGTGTGCCTCGGTCGTATGCAATCCTGACTGTGGCGCTCACCTGCACGGCGCCAAACATGCATACGACCATCATTGGCACCAAGGCAGAAGCGACTCTCATCGCTGAAGACGACACGTCTCCATTCGTCGCTCCATTCACGCCTGTCGCGACACCACTGGAGGCGGGCTGCACGATGTTGGGGCGTGAGTGGAAGACGGCCTAACGGTGTGCGGGACCGTAGCCCAGCTTCATGGAGACGGTTGCGAATGGTCCTCGCCGATACCCCAGGAGCAACAGTGTCCCTAATTTGCTGGGAAGTGGCGGTGCGGTCCCCTACGGCACTGCGGTCCCAGGTCGACGGGCACGTGCACCTTCCGCCGACCACTGGCGACAACATCGATGTACTGTGGAGACCTCACGCCCCACGTGTTGAGCAATTCGGCGGTACGTCCACCCGGCCTCCCGCATGCCCACTATACGCCCTCGCTCAAAGTCCGTCAACTGCACATACGGTTCACGTACACGCTGTCGCGGCATACTACCAGTGTTAAAGACTGCGATGGAGCTCCGTATGCCACGGCAAACTGGCTGACACTGACGGCGGCGGTGCACAAATGCTGCGCAGCTAGCGCCATTCGACGGCCAACACCGCGGTTCCTGGTGTGTCCGCTGTGCCGTGCGTGTGATCATAGCTTGTACAGCACTCTCGCAGTGTCCGGAGCAAGTATGGTGGGTCTGACACACCGGTGTCAATGTGTTCTTTTTTCCATTTCCAGGAGTGTATTAGACCTTCTGGTGACAAACAGACCCGAAGTATTTGAAACAGTTAACGCAGAACAGGGAATCAGCGATCATAAAGCGGTTTCAGCATCGATGATTTCAGCCGTAAATAGAAAAATTAAAAAAGGTAGGAAGATTTTTCTGTTTAGCAAAAGTGACAAAAAGCAGATTACAGAGTTCCTGACGGCTCAACACAAAAGTTTTGTCTCAAGTACAGACAGTGTTGAGGATCAGTGGACAAAATTCAAAACCATGGTACAATGTGCATTAGATGTGTATTTGCCAAGCAAGATCGTAAGAGATGGAAAAGAGCCACCGTGGTACAACAACCGAGTTAGAAAACTGCTGCGGAAGCAAAGGGAACTTCACAGCAAACATAAACATAGCCAAAGCCTTGCAGACAAACAAAAATTACGCGAAGCGAAATGTAGTGTGAGGAGGGCTATGCGAGAGGCGTTCAATGAATTCGAAAGTAAAGTTCTTTGTACTGACTTGGCAGAAAATCCTAAGAAATTTTGGTCTTATGTCAAAGCGGTAGGTGGATCTAAACAAAATGTCCAGACACTCTGTGACCAAAATGGTACTGAAACAGAGGATGACAGACTAAAGGCCGAAATACTAAATGTCTTCTTCCAAAGCTGTTCCACAGAGGAAGATTGCACTGTGGTTCCTTCTCTAGATAGTCGCACAGATGACAAAATGGTAGATATCGAAATAGACGACAGAGGGATAGAGAAACAATTAAAATCGCTCATACGAGGAAAGGCCGCTGGACCTGATGGGATACCAGTTCGATTTTACACAGAGTATGCGAAGGAACTTGCCCCCCTTCTTGCAGCGGTGTACCGTAGGTCTCTAGAAGAGCGTAGCGTTCCAAAGGGTTGGAAAAGGGCACAGGTCATCCCCGTTTTCAATAAGGGACGTGAACAGATGTGCAGAACTATAGACCTATATCTCTAACGTCGATCAGTTGTAGAATTTTGGAACACGTATTATGTTCGAGTATAATGACTTTTTTGGAGACAGAAATCTACTCTGTAGGAATCAGCATGGGTTGCGAAAAAGACGGTCGTGTGAAACCCAGCTCGCGCTATTCGTCCACGAGACTCAGAGGGCCATAGACACGGGTTCACAGGTAGATGCCGTGTTTCTTGACTTCAGCAAGGCGTTCGATACAGTTCCCCACAGTCGTTTAATGAACAAAGTAAGAGCATATGGACTATCAAACCAATTGTGTGATTGGATTGAGGAGTTCCTAGATAACAGAATGCAGCATGTCATTCTCAAAGGAGAGAAGTCTTCCGAAGTAAGAGTGATTTCAGGCGTGCCGCAGGGGAGTGTCATGGGACCGTTGCTGTTCATAATGTACATAAATGCCCTGGTGGATGGCATCGGAAGTTCACTGAGGCTTTTTGCAGATGATACTGTGGTGCATCGAGAGGTTGTAACAATGGAAAATTGTACTGAAATACAGGAGGATCTACAGCGAATGGACGCATGGTGCAGGGAATGGCAATTGAATCTCAATGTAGACAAGTGTCATGTGCTGCGAATACATAGAAAGATAGATCCCTTATCATTTAGCTACAAAATAGCAGGTCAGCATCTGGAAGCAGTTAATTCCATAAATTATCTGGGAGTAGGCGTTAGGAGTGATTTAAAATGGAATGATCATATAATGTTGATCGTCGGTAAAGCAGATGCCAGACTGAGATTCATTGGAAGAATCCTAAGGAAATCCAATCCGAAAATCAAGGAAGTAGGTTACAGTACGCTTGTTTGCCCACTACTTCAATACTGCTCAGCAGTGTTGGATCTGTACCAGATAGGGTTGATAGAAGAGATAGAGAAGATCCAACGAAGAGCAGCGCGCTTCGTTACAGGATCATTTAGTAATCGCGAAAGCGTTACGGAGATGATAGATAAACTCCAGTGGAAGACTCTGCAGGAGAGACGCTCAGTAGCTCGGTACGGGCTTTTGTTAAAGTTTCGAGAACATACCTTCACTGAAGAGTCAGCAGTATATTGCTCCCTCCTACGTATATCTCGCGAAGAGACCGTGAGGATAAAATGAGAGAGATTAGAGCCCACACAGAAGCATACAGACAATCCTTCTTTCCACGAACAATACGAGACTGGAATAGAAGGGAGAACCGATAGAGGTACTCAGGGTACCCTCCGCCACACACCGTCAGGTGGCTTGCGGAGTATGGATGTAGATGTAGATGTGGAAACCCCCTTCTGTCACCTCTTCCTATCGTCCCATATGCCTCACCGTCTTCAGTAAGGTTCGAATCCATCCTCTCCCGCCGTATCCATCAGCACCTTAATCAACACCACCTTTCCCCCTTGCCCAGTGCGGCTTCCGACCCTCCTTCTCTGCTGAAGACCAACTCCTTAACCTCCTTCACCTCCTCTCCCTCCAGCTTAACTCCCATCACTCCACCTTTTTGTTTCCCTCGACCTCCAAAATGCCTATGACCATGTATGGCATCCCGGTCTCCTCTTTAAACTCCAAACCTACGCCCTGCCTATCAATTTTGTCCATCTGATCGCTTCCTTCCTCTCGCGCCGTCCTTCCTATGTCACCCTCCACAACACCAACTCCCATATCTTTTATCCCACTGCTGGCATCCCCCAGGGCTCTGTCATCTCCCCTCACCTTTATTTCTTGTATATGGCTGATATGGCCATGCCACCCCCACCTGTCCACCTTCTCCAGTATGCTGATGACACCGCCTTCCTGGCGCTCTATCCTGCTCTTCAATGGTCCCAATGCACCCTCCAAACCCATGTTGACCAGTTCAGCACTTGGTGTAACCAGTGATTCCTTCGCCTCAACCCCTCCAAAACCCAGCAATCATTATAGGCTGCACCACCTGCTCCTTCCGTCTCCACGATTTCTACCTCACCCTTTATGGTCGACCCATCCAGCACACCCCTACCCTGAGATACCCTGCCCTCGCCCTCCACATTCACCTCACCTGGACCCCTCACCTGACCATCCAGCAGAAAGCCCATTCCCGCAACCTGAAACTCCTGTCTGGCCAGACATGGGGATAGCATCCTTCCACGATCCTCCACACATACAAATCCCTCATCCGTCCTCTCCTCAGTTATGCCAGCATTGCCCGGATCTCCGCACCCACCTGCTTTTACAAGGCCCTCCAAATCCTCGAATGCCATGCGCTCTGCCTTGCCTTCCGTATCCACCTTCCTTCCCCCACATGGCTCCTGTATGAAATCATTCCTTTCCCCCACCTCCTCCTTTTCCTCCAGCATCTCTGCATCCTTTACACCGTCCGCAGGCTTGGTCCCCCCACTCCCTGGTTTCCTCCTTCCTCTCCACCACCTGCCTGTTGCTGCGCCTCTATCACTGTATCCCTTCCTCTCTCCACCTCCACACCCTCCATCTCCTCCATCAGGGCAATTTCCACCGCCTCCCCCTCCCAGATGATGAACGTCGCCATGACATATACCCTTCTTTCCAACTATAACCTGGCCTTGTTCGCCCTCTCCCCAGGGCCCCCTTTTTCCTCACCCCTCCTTCTCCCAGAGCGAATATTCCTCTTTCCCTCCCTGAGTCCCTGCCCCCCCCCCCTCCTCAGCTGTTTTCCTCTCCCATCCCACCCCTCCTTCGGTGCACCCCCCATCTCACCCCCTTTCTCTCCCCTCTTCCTCGCCTCCTTCCTCTTGTTCCCATTTCCCTTATCCCCCCCCCCCCCTCCCATGCATATCCTCTCAGGTTTTTATTCGATAGCAGTGTGCTACATTAGTGTTGTATTTTGGTGCCGTTCTACAGTGTCATTTAGTGATGTGGGTTTTAATTGTGTGTTCAACCTGTTTAGTGTCCATGACAGTTCCTTGGTACAGCGCCCGTCACGTGTCAATTTTACTTCTTCTACAGACTTTTATGCTCCTGCCGTACTTCGCCTGGTGCCTTTTAATGTAGTGTGTTTTTTTTTGTGTGTAACATACTTTTTTAGATTTTTATTTCCGATTTACAGTCACCGTTTTGTATGTCTTATTTGCTTCTGTACCGCCTTTTTTGTTTCTATATCCCGCCATGTTATCTCCTTCATATTATTTTTAAATGTCTTTATTCTCTTGGCTGAAGAGCAGCGCTGATGCTGCTGCCAGCCCGCCCCTGATGGGGAATGGAAATGACAATAAGGGGAAAAAATAAGCCTTGGCCGCTCAGGTCGGCCCGAGTCTGCAACGTGATTAGTGCTACGCTGTCAGATCCGTATCAAGTGTTTCCATGGACTCTGTGTACAGCAATAATTGTACTGTTTTCATGTCGGCTTTCGCTAGTGACACTTGCTATAGTGTAGTGAAGTACTGTCTATTTGCTTTCTAGAAATAAAACTACTAATGTTATTTGTTGGAAATTGTTGTATAGCATTCCGAGACCGCAACAGCAGTCGTAGTATAATGGCGGTACAAATTGATATGCAAATTAACCAAGCCCACGGCCGCCTCCGACCACGCCACCCCCGCCCCCAGATGACATCACGTGTTTTTATCATCCTGCATGTGTGCCCCAGCACCCTCCTTCCACTACCACTCCCCTCCCCCACATCACGCCCACTCCACAATCTACCCTATTGGCGGAAATTTTGAATTTTGGCGGGAATTTCGAAGTATCGTGGGAATTTATTTGTGCCAGGTCTTTGATGACGTCTCCCCCCCCCCCCACCCCACCCCCCACCCAGGAATTGGCGGAAAATTAAAATTTGCAATACCTTTTCCAGGACTCTAACCTTGGTGCTCCTGGACAGAAAGCCGAATTGGACCCCCTTAACACAATTATACCACCAGAGGTACTTGGAATTGACAGGAAATTAAAAAATGGCTTGCCCTTTCCGGGACTCGAATCCTGACTCTGCTGGATGGAAACCCGTGCCCAAGTGCACCTCCCCCCCCCCCCTCCCAACACATGGAAACTGGTCAGATGTGGAAGAGGAAGGTTAGGTTAGGGTGCATTATTTATTTTGGTCGGGAAACTGACATGAAGGTCAATCATAATTACGTAATTAATCACAAAGATCGGGCCTAATTACACAACTATATGCACAGCGTTACTCAAGGACTGGATAAAAGCGCAACACAACTCAAAAATTGGCGACACCATACAAATGGCGCTATTCTGCTGGGAAAAAATTTCGCAATACCACTCGGGACCAGTGACAGACACACGAAGACTCTACCCTTCACCTACAAGCTGACGGGAAAAAGGCAGGGGCTTAATGTACTATCTTTATTCCTTCTGGCGGCAACTATCTTCAGCTGATGAGATGTTGGTGTTGGACAGAGAGAACACTGGATATCTGCTACTTGTCGCTGTGAGACATTGGTTTAAATGTAGACGTCATCACCTTAATACAGTTGTTTGGAAGCGTTTCTCGTTACTACAGACTCGTCCTATTTTCATATGCCGTGATGTCCTCCACATGTCTTTTTTTATTTTTTCACCAAAAAGATAACAGTACCTCTTTTTATTTGTGCTAGCTCATGCGTGTTGTGAATAGCACCTCCTGGCTAAGGTCAATACCGGGACAGTAATCATGTACATGACTGGAAAATGATGGAACAATGCCTTTCGAAGCGGAGCACCGTGACATCCGCCACCCTGTCGATGGGAAGCTGAGATTAACTGTACAGGTAAAGCACCTTCGAAAAGCTGTTGGAAGCACTTTACAATACTGCAAACTCTTCCAGTTTCTATATGTTGCGATGGCTTCCACATTATTGTCAATGAGAAATATTGCCTTTGTGTTTAATTTGTATCAGCCTGTGTTGTGTTAGCCGTATAGTTTATGCTATGTGATATTCAGATTTCGAAACGTGTTAGTGTCGGTTTAGCAGAAGTTGACACGGGTCTCTAAGTCATGGTAGAAAATATAAAGTGTATGGCGGTGTACACTGTATGTGTGTGTTACAACTGGAAAGAACAACGTATTAAACTGCTTATGAATGAACAACACAGGAATCCTCTCGTGTGATTGGTAGTCTGTTGAATGTAGTCATCCTACAGTACAAGTGATGAAACTTTACACTAGTCTCTGGAAGTGACTCCGATCACGAACCATCTGCTCCAATGAACCAATAGCTGTATATTTAATAGAATCGCTACATATGTTTGGGTGATAGACATGATGCACCCTGAGAGACACAGATCTCCTTCGGAGTACCTGTATGTAGTCTGGAGATGTGTCGCAATGGAGTAGTAAAATCTTCGTCCTTCCTCCATACATCTATGATGTGTAGTCTACTACGGCATAATGTAGTAAGTTAAAAGGCACTACCCCTTTTCCTGCTTTTGCACCTCAACTTCATTGAACTTCTTGCGTGTTTTTCTTTTATGCAGGGTGATTCTTATTCACGTTTAGAAACCCCCGAAGCGATGACTATATAATACACATGGGGTCAAAAGAGAATGACAAATGTTGAACATGTGATATCACCAGATGAAGTATCTCACCGCACGTGCAGCGATTGGACTTGTAGATACTACCGTCGCCGGTAGAAGCGTGGTACACATCGCTCCGGTGCTGCCCTGGCCAGCACATTCTCCAGATCTTTCACCAACTGAAAACGTCTGGGCAGTGGTGGCCGAGCAACTGGCTCGTCACTATACGCCAGTCACTAATCTTGATGAACTGTGGTATCGTGCTGAAGCTGCATGGTCAGCTGTACCTGTACCTGTCCAAGCTGTGTTTGACTCAATGCCCAGGTGTATCAAGGCCGTTTTTACGGCCAGAGGTGGTTGTTCTGGGTACTGATTTCTCAGGATCTATGCACCCAAATTGCGTGAAAATGTAATCACATGTCAGTTCTAGTATAATATATTTGTCCAATGAATACCCGGTTATCATCAGCATTTGTTCTTGTTGTAGCAAATTTAATGGCCAGTAGCGTATATTAAATTTCAGCCTTCATTTGCATAAGTAAAGAAAATTTGCCTAGGTTTCGGCTATAATAATGCAACCTTCTTCAGAAATTTCACAATATAAAATTAAAGTTAAAACGTGCCAGATATTGACCTTGTCAAACTTAAAATGTTATTACTACAGTGCATAGTCATAAGACTGGTCACTTCTACTGATGTTTTGCCTATAGGCAACACAAACGGGCCAGACAAAACTCTAGTAGAAGTGACGTAGTCTTATGACTATATAATGTAGTACTAACATTTTAAGTTTGATAAGTCCAATATCTGGTATGTTTTAATTTTAATTTTATATTGTGACATTTCTGAAGAAGGCTGCATCATTATAGCCGAAACGTAGGTAAAGTTTCTGTGCTTATGCAACTGGAGGCTGAAATTTACTATAATTAGAGTAACTATTCCTGTGTTATGACATTCCAAGACAACGATTTGAGGGTGTAGAAGTTTTTCAAAAGGACAGAGTTAAAGTTCGCGGGATCTTCACTCATGACATTGGTCTGAACAATACTACGGTTAACAAAATGAACAATGATTTTCAAAGAGTACAATGTTCACAGAGAATTTCTATAAAAATCAAAGAGCTTAATATGTTAATGCATGACTCAGGGAAGTGAGGTGGCAACTCTCTCAGCTCTGAGCAAGTGAACAAAGCTAATAGCCACTTAATAATCATTTCCACAAATTAGGTGCGCAGTTCGGCAGTCTTGCCTCAGGCTTTTTCTCTTCAAAAAATAACATTATTCGAAATTTCTATTCTCTTCGCCTTCCAGTACATCCATCTTATTCATCATTGCTGACCTTACAATCGATCTTTCTTCATGTAACGCATACAATCGCAAGTCAACACAGCAGTGTTAGGTATGTCCATCGCCTGCCACAATTCAACAAAGAATGTATCAGACTGCTCAAAGCAGAAGTCTGTGCCACCGCAAGACCAAAGATTCTTTAACAGTAACGAGCTTGCTCTTTCTCTCTGACGTGTACATCGATAACCTACAAAAATCAAAATGACATGTCCACCTCACACATTTCTGAAAACCGAGCAGCCTACCGGAGGATGAGAAGCACGCCCGTACCGTCGACGGTAATATCTACAAGTGCAACCGTTGCACGTGCGGCGAGATACGTCATACGATGACATCACATGTTCAAAATTTGTGATCCACTTTTGGGGTGTTTCCCGACATTTGCCGCCCCATGCGTCTGACATTAAATTACTTGTCTCAGTGTCATCGCCGGCCGTTGTGGCCGAGCGGTTCTAGGCACTTTAGTCCGGAACCATGCTGCTGCTACGGTCGGAGGTTCGAATCCTACCTCGGGCATGGATGTGTGTGCTGTCCTTAGGTTAGTTAGGTTTAAGTAGTTCTAAGTGCTAGGGGACTGATGACATCACATGTTAAGTCCCATTTTAAGCGTCATCTACGTCGCTTAATAAGATACTCTGCATTACCTGGCCTACGGCGCATAGAAGTTGGCCATTTATGCTCATATTTCTTACTGAACCGTAGTAACGATAGTAAAAAATCTACATCAACTTGTGTGCTCTTTTGGCTACAATGCCTTTTTTAATTAACGTTGTAAGAGGTCCATAATTAGAGAACTTGTTGCTAGCGCACTCGAGCTGATGTAATTTCGATGTACTGCTCACGCGCTGCCTGCGATATGTAAGCTAGAAGAGAATCTGAGACCAAAGAGTAGTATTGACTGCAGTAAGAACTGTGTAGCAGTAGCAGTTAGTTGTTGGTAGCGAGCTGTCATGTCTGGTGTATCGTGTTGGCTGGGCCGGTCGTGTGCAGCGATGGCAGAGCCTGAGCGTTGTAGGATAAGGTAAAAGCAGCCTCGCGCATATGTAGTATTGTTAATCAGGTCCCATGTAAATGTTTAAAAAAAATCTGTTAATAATAATCTTTCTCATAAAAAGTAACTTTTGACATTAACAAACTTTCTCATAAAAAGTAACTTTTGACATTAATCTCAATTTAAACAATTCAATAATTTCTCCAATCCTTGGCCATCCCGATTATTGAAAAGAAAAATCAGTTCTTCCCTTTTATATAAGACAAATCTATCGGCCAGCATTGCACTTAGCTGCGCCAGGAAAAATTTTTTTAGGAGCAGATATATACGCGTTATCCGGCGACCTAATTAAGGTAAGATTTTTCAGCTTATTCAGAATGATGTATCAGGGCCATGACGCAGCATTGCTGACGTCCAAAATTTACCAGGTTAACTTGACTGTCAATTATTGAAAGGTTATAGGTTTGTCACATCGTATTATATTTTCACTGTTGGGTAGTTACGCTAAATGAGAATATTATTCATATTATTTTATACTTTGTGGGGAGGTTACAACGTCACAAAAGGCCATTAATTGACTGTACCTTTCCCGTATCCTCTTTTAATCGATTCTGTCAAAGGCTGCCGGCCTGTGTGGCCCTACGGTTCTAGGTGCTTCAGTTTGGAACCGCGAGACCGCTACGGTCGCAGGTTCGAATCCTTCCTCGGGGGTGGATGTGTGTGATGTCCTTAGGTTAGTTAGGTTTAAGTAGTTCTAGGGGACTGATGACCTCAGATGTTAAGTCCCACAGTGCTCAGGGCCATTTGAACCATTTTTGTCAAAGGCTAGGCAACCAATCCCCCTGCCAGTAGAAGAAGAATCTGGATGCTTACACGGTCAATAGACATATGATCAGCTGGTGAACGACTCTCTGTCTGGAAGGACAAAGGCGTGAGGCTATTTATCATTATTTAATCTCTGTCGTTGCAGATGTGTACATTGTGTCGATCACACAACTGTTCGGCTACATCCATATGAGTAACAATTCTCCAGTTGCTGCAAGTTGTATCAAAAATGGCAATTTTAGTACATTGCCCTCACTTCAATAACTTTCTGCGGGCTCCCACGAGCTAGTACTGTGCAGAATACGAAGTAGAGGAGAAACAAACACGAAGCCGGCGACAGTGGTCTTACGTAAGGGGGCGTTTACAGGAGGACACGGAGTGTGTGAAGTGTGGGCAGAGTTGCAGCACCGGCTGCTGTCAGCAGGTGACCAGCCAGCGGCCCGTGCTTCCGGCGCGACGCCGGCCGGAGATGCGCTCCCTGGCCCCCACTGGCGGCGGCGCGAAGAAACGGCCGGCTCTGTCCACTCCTCCTGGCCTATCTCGTCTCGATTTAATTCCTCTCTCTGCCTAACTGGCCGTCTTCACACTCATGACCAACTGGACCAGAGAAATTGAAACGTCGCCTTAGAAAAATTAATGAATTACTGTGCTGATAAACCTCTTACATTATTTGATTTTCAAACATCTGAGCAGAACTGAACGTACTCAGACATTTCTCTCTTTACTTATTCTGATCATCACTAAACTGACACACAATATTTTTAGCACAACGCAATCTGACTTTCAAGAATCCCTACAAAAGAATGGCCCTGACTAACAATACCCTATACCTTTCATGAACCACTTACCTCACAAAAATCTCGAACTACTGCAATAGAGCGAACGCCAATACCGCCGGCTAAATAAAAGATTCTAACTACTGAAGGCACTAACAATGATAGGCATAGTTAGCAAATGAAAGATTTTGATAGAGAACAAACAATGTATTTACCTTAATAGTGTTCAAAGGTCATATATATATATATAATCAGTTCATGACATCCAGTCTTACATATTCACTGTCTATAGTGGACACACGTGCAGATCGTCTGCTCTCAAAACTCCGCCATCTCACTCCCCACATCCATCAGTGCTGGCGGCTCACCTCCAACTGGGCTATGTAAGTAGGATGTTTAGGTTTTTATGTTGGTAGCGTCACGTAGCACTCTGTATGAAAATCACTGGCTGTGCTGTGTGCATTCTGTGGCTGGTTGGTCTCATTGTTGGAATATTCGCTAGTGTTGTGTTGGGCAGTTCGATGTGAACAGCGCGTAGCGTTGCGCAGTTGGAGGTGAGCCGCCAGCAGTTGTGGATGTGGGGAGTGAGATGGCGAAGTTTTGAGAGCGGACGATCTGCACGTGTGTCCACTAGAGAGAGTAAATTTGTAAGACTGGATGTCATGAACTGATATATATATATAATGACCTTTGAACACTATTAAGGTAAATACATTGTTTGTTCTCTATCAAAATCTATCATTTGCTAACTATGCCTATCAGTAATTAGTGCCTTCAGTAGTTAGAATCTTTTATTTAGCTAGCAGTATTGGAGTTCGCTGTATTGCAATAGTTCGAGTCACGAAGATTTTTGTGAGGCAAGTGATTCGTGAAAGGTATAGGTTACTGTTAGTCAGGGCCATTCTTTTGTAGGGAGTATTGAAAGTCAGACTGCGTTGCGCTAAAAATATTGTGTGTCAGTTTAGTGTTGATCAGAATAAGTAAAGAGAGTAATGTCTGAGTGCGTTCAGTTTTGCTCAGCTGTTTGAAAATCAAATAACGTAGAGGTTTATCAGCACAGTACTTCATTAATTTTTCTAAGGCGACCTTTCAAAACTTTACTATGTCTGCAGAAAGGAGCAGCAGCAGGTTTTGCAATTATCTATAGGGAATGAAAGTGGCTCCTGCATCCTAAATGTATTTCTGCATGACCACTCTACAATTCACCAATTTCACGGCCAGGCGATGCCGTACCACAGCGTCCGCCGTGTAGATCGTCTGTTACCGCCGGCGGCCTGGTGCCATTCAACATATTAAGGCACGTCCAATTTTCTCTCTCTTATTGGTTTATACAGAGTCAAAGAAACTGGTACAGCTGCCTAACATCGTGTATGGTCCCTGCAAGCACGCACAAGTGTTGCAACACGACGTAGCATGGACTCGACTAATGCGTGAAGTTGTGCTGGAGGGAACTGACACCATGAATCCTGCAGGGCTGTCCATAAATCCTTAAGAGTGCGAGGGAGTGGAGTTCTCTTCTGAACAGCACGTTGAAGGGCATCCCACATATGCTCAATAATGTTAATGGTTAAAACTCAGATATGTGTACCTGGAGCCACTCTATAGCAATTCTGGACGTGTAGGGCTCTGAGCACTATGGGACTTAACATCTGTGGTCATCAGTCCCCTAGAACTTAGAACTACTTAAACCTAAGTAACCTAAGGACATAACACACATCCATGCCCGAGGCAGGATTCGAACCTGCGACCGTAGCGGTCACGCGGTTCCAGACTGAAGCGCCTAGAACCGCAAGGCCACATCGGCCGGCTGACGTGTAAGGTTTCGCATTCTCTGCTGGAACTGCCAAAGTCCATCGAAATGCAAAGAGGACATGAATGGATGCAGGTGATCAGACAGCATGCTTACGTACGTGTTAACTGTCATTCATATCTAGACGTATCAGGGGTCCCATATCACTTCAACTGCACACGTCCCACACCATTACAGAGCCTCCACCAGCTTGAACAGTCCCCTGCTGACACACAGGGTCATTGGATTCGTGACGTTGTCTCCATACCCTCACACGTCCATCATTCGATACAATATGAAACGAGATTCGTCCGACCAGACAAGATGGTTCCAATCTTCAAAAGTCCAATGTCGGTGTTGACGGGCCCAGGCTTTGTGTCGCAGGTCATCAATGGTACACGAACGGGCATTCCGCTCCGAAAGCCCATACAGATGATGTTGCGTTGAATGGTTCACACGCTAACACTTGTTGACGGCCCAGAATCTGCAGCAGTTTTCGGAAGAATTGCTCTTCTGTTACGTTGAGCGATTCTCCTCAATCATCGTTGGTCCCATTCTCGCAGGATCTTTTTCGGACCGTAGCGATGTCGGAGATTTGATGTTTTAAAGGCATTCCTGATATTTACGGTACACTTGTGAAATGGTCGTATGGGAAAATCCCCAGTTCATCGCTACCTCGGAGATACTGAGTCCTATCGCTCGTGCGCCGACCATAACACCACGCTCAAACTCACTTAAATCTTGATAACCTGCCATTGTAGGAGCAGTGCCCGATTTAACAACTGCGCCAGACGCTCGTTGTCTTATATAGGCGATGCGTACGGCAGCGCCGTGTTCTGCCTGTTTACATATCTCTGCATTTGTATACGCATGCCTGTACCAGTTCCTTTGACGCTCCAGTGTAATATTGCGGATTTGGTCATCCTATTATTTGACGTGCCTACGACATGGTCTTTCCATTTCAATCTGAATTTCACAATTATACACTATTACCCCCAACCTAAGGATGAAAGTAATTTCACAACATGAGTCACTGTCAGGTGACGTAACTCGATGAAACTTGGATCGTACACAGCAAAAACTTCTACAGCACAGTACTGGAAGCAACTGAACGAAACACGCAATAGAACATAACTGATACTATGGACATGAGCGTTTCGCGTCATTGGCCGGAAGGCCCCTTACGGGGCAGGTCCGACCGCCTTGGTGCAGGTCTTAGTAAATTCGACGCCACATTGGGCGACCTGCGCGACAGTCCCTGAGCGGAGAAAATCCCCGACCCAGCAGGGAATCGAACCCGGGCTCCTTAGTTCGGCAGTCCGTCACGCTGACCATTCAGCTGTCGGGGTGGACATTCAGTGACTGTAATGACACTGAATGACGCTGAAGTAACAGCGGTTCATGAAGGTCCCCTGGAAATTACAGACTTGGCGACATAGTTCTTAACAGTGTGTGTGATCACGACGGACAGCAGTGCACGCTCTGTAACGTATTCCCGCGCTGGCCACAAGGTTGGTAAGGAGTGTTTGCGGTAGACCGTTCCATTCCTCTATCAGCGAGGTTGACAATGGCTGGATGGTCGTTCCTGCATGAGCATAAGCTGCAATACGACTCCCCGTCGCACCCCGCATGTACTCGATGTGATTTAATTCGGAGTAACGGGCAAGCCAGTCCATTCGCCGAATCTCCTTTCCTTCCAAGAGCTTCTCCACCTGCACTGTTAGATACGGTTGCGTACTGAACTCGGGGACAAATGCACCATTTGGAAGAAGCAGACGAGGAAACAGTACAGTACCACAATAATTTTGACCAGTGATTGTACCGTGTCCAAAAATTTGGAGGTTAGTAAGCGCATGCAACATTATGCCTCTCCCCACCGTTGCACCTGGACCACGACATGTGCGACATTGTCCCTGGCATCTATGTCAAACTCTCACCCTGAGTAAACATGCCTCATCCAGATATACTTTGAATTCTATGTATGTCTTCAACGTTTCAAACCGTTCTATTCTCTCTCTCAAACCACTGGAACGTTCCTTTTCCTCTCGCCCTCGGAGTTGCATTGGATTCGCACAAAGGCCCACTCAGGCTCGTGGCCAGAATTCAACACTTTCAGAGATGTGCTGCACACGAGACTCATTACGTGACATATTGCTATAGAGATTTATTTGGAAATGTTTATTGGCGGACCCGGAGTAGTTCTCAGCATTGCGACACAGTACTACGACACAGGCAAACAAGGATCTCCACCCTCCTACTCTCCCATGAGACAAGGTTAAATTTGTCACTTGCTTCATCTTAATACGTGGGTTGGAACTTTAATTGTGGCAACTATTTATTTACGGCTCGAACAAAATAGATGCGTGTTTCAAAGTTTTACTGACCTTCATAGTAGTCACCAGCAGTGTGTATAACCCGTTACCAGTCTTAGCAGTGCCAGTTGTGTCGATAGTTCGAGGGGCGCGGTCTACTGCCCGATGAATTTGTAGCAGTTCTGAAGGGAATGCCGTGGAGTGTTTCCTTCAGTTTAGAAATGGCTCTGAGCACTATGGGACTTAATTGCTGAGATCGTCAGTCCTCTCGAACTTACAACTACTTCAACCTAACTAACCTAAGGACAGCACACACATCCATGCCCGAGGCAGGATTCGAACCTGCGACCGTAGTGGTCGCACGGTTCCAGACTGTAGCGCCTAGCACCGCTAGGCCACCCGGCCGGCTTCAGTTTAAAAATCGAGTTGAACACACGAGGGCTTAAGTCAAGGGAGCGAAGCAGGTTGTATAGCACTTTAGCAGCCCCATCAGACAAACAAACAAATTTGTGAGCTTGCACTGTACGTATTTCAACATTTTCCTGCAAAATGATGGTCAGGTCCCGCAGAAAGCGTCGTCGCTTCTGTCTCTAAGCTGGTCGTAGGCTGTGTTCCAAAAATTAACAGCATAGAGACACAAGTGATGGCACTTTCTGCAGGAGCTGACCATCATTTTGCAGGACAATGCTCAAGCACGTACAGTGCAAGCTGTTACTGATTTGTTTGACTAATGGGGCTGCTAAGTTCTATACCACCTACTGCGCTCCCTTGACGCAAGCCCTCGTGAGTTCAACTCGATTTCTAAACTGAAGGAAACACTTCACGTCATTCCCTTCACAACTGCTACAAATTTGTCGGGCGATAGACCGCGCCCATTGAACTGTCAACACAACTGGCACTGCTAAGAGAGTATCCTACGACCTCCACATCGCTGGCAACGGGTCATACACAATGTTGGTGACTACTCTGAAGGTCAGTAATACTTTGAAACACGTATCAATTTTGTACGAGCTGTAAATAAATAGTTGCCACTATTAAAGTTCCAACCCTCGTACATAACATGAAAAAAAAGTATCTGGGCACCCGTATGTAACGGGGAACTGACCACAATGTGCCACCACAGTCGTAACCTCCAATGCGAAAGGAGGCAGAGAATATTGTGTTGTCAGTAAAGAAGCCATAACAGCGAAATAGGGCTACCAAAAGAGTCCAGTGACGTCGACAGTGGACCAATAACAGGCTGTCACCTCAGTAACAAATCCATTAGAGGCATTTCATCCCTTCTACAGTTGACTAAGTAGACTGCTCGTGATTGTGGAAGGCAAATGCGAAGAAACAACTACAGCTAAACCAAAATCAGTGAGACCCCATGTGCTGACGGACAGGGACCCTAGAGCATCACGGAGGGTGGTTAAAGAAATCACACGAAGTCACTGGAAGGAATCAGTCAAGTTATCACAGCGAGTGTGCTTAAAAAGTTAAAAAGAATGGGTTGTAGTGGTCGGGAATCTCTTTGTAGGCCACATATCTCTGTAGGCAATGCTAAGCGACGGCACGAGACACTGTATGACTGGATACGAGTGATATAGGCTAATGACTCACGCCATATGCTGTGGCAACATGATGGAAGGATTTGGGTTTGGCATATCCCAGGATGACGTTACCTGCCATCATGTGTGGTGCCAACACAGAAGGACAGAGTAGATAGTTTTAAGGTATGTGAGTGTTTCTGTGGTTGGGGTGTGGTCCTTATTGTACTTAAGAAAACGATAAATGCAGAAAGATATCAACACATGTTGCAGCATTATGTACTGCATACGGCAGAGCAGGGGTTTGGAGGCAATGACCGTACCAGCTTGACAATGCACTCTGTCATAAAGCAGCACTTGCGAGGAAATGGTTTGTGGACTGTAACATGCCTGAAATAAACTGACATTCCCAGAGACCGGAGTTGAACCCAATGGAAGAGCTTTGGAATGAGGCAGAGCATGGACTTCACTCCAGATCCTATCATCCACCATCACTACCTTCTCTGGTTGCGGCTCTTGAGGAGCCATTCCTCCACTGGTATCCGGACAACGTAGGAAATGATCCAAGTAGTATTGAAACCCTTTGGTCGCAGTGAATTCCTAGGGTGAACACATCCCGTGTAGCATTCCAGATACTTTCAACTGACTCCCACCACTACACTGGAACCCAAACACAGCAGTTACTACATCTTCTCCAACTACACTCATGCTCATAAATTAAGGACAATGCTGATACATAGTGAAAAAACGCTCCGGTACGTGGTTTGCGGGTTTAAGTCATCTCGGAGCATGACCATGCGGTGCATTTGACCTGCGGTTGCCGCACGGTGGCGCTGGCAGCAGTCCACATACGCAGAGGTGTGTTGGTGCATGTCAGAGTACGGTGCAGCGAGTAAGTGTGCAGACGTTTTCAGACGTGCTAATGGTGACTGTGTGTTGAAAATGTTTCAAAGAACACATATTGATGACTTTATGAGGGGTAGAATACTAGGGCGACTGGAGGCTGGTCAAACACAACAGGTCGTAGCACGCGCCCTCCGTGTGCCACAAAGTGTGATCAAGATTATGGCAACGATTCCAGCAGACAGGAAACGTGTCCAGGCGCTACAGTACTGGGCGTCCTCAGTGTAGAACACCACAACAACATCGATCTCTCACCATCAGTGCCCGCAAACGGCCACAGTGTACTGCAGGTAGCCTTGCTCGCGACCATAACGCAGCCGCTGGAACAGTTGTCTCCAGACACACACTCTACAGACAACTAAACAGACATGGTTTATTCACCCAGAGACCTGTAAAGTGCATTCCACTGATCCCTGGTCACAGGACAGCCCGTAAAGCCTGGTGTCAAGAACACAGTACATGGTCATTGGAACAGTAGTCCCAGGTTATGACCACGAACGAGTCCAGGTATAGTCTGAACAGTGATTCTCGCCGAGTTTTCATCTGGCGTGAACCAGGAACCAGATACCAACCCCTTAATGTCATTAAAAGGGCCTTGAATGGAGGTCGTGGTTTGATGGTGTGGGGTGGGATTATGATTGGTGCACGTACACCGCTGCATGTCTTTGACAGAGGAAATGTAACAGGTCTGGTGTATCGGGTCGTCATTTTGAACCAGTATGTCCGCCTTTTCAGGGGTGCAGTGGGTCCCTCCTTCCTCCTGACGGATGATAACGTACGGCCCCACCGAGCTGCCATCGTGAAGGAGTACCTAGAAACAGAAGAGATAAGGCGAATGGAGTGGCTTGCCTGTTCTCCAGACCTAAACCCCATCGAGCACATCTGGGATGCTCTCGGTCGACGTATCGCAGCACGTCTTCAAACCCCTATGACACTTCAGGAGCTCCGACAGACACTGGTGCAAGAATGGCAAGGTATACCCCAACAGTTGCTCGACCATCTGATCCAGAGAATGCCAACCCGTTCTGTGGCCTGTGTATTTGTGCATGGTGATCATATCCCTTATTGATGTCGGGGTACATGCGCAGGAAACAGTGACGTTTTGTAGCACATGTGTTTCGGGACGGTTTTCTCAACTTATCACCTATACCATTGAATTACAGATCTGTGTCGAGTGTGTTCCATACGTGCCTATGTTATTAGCGACAGTTTTGTGTAGTGCCACGTTGTGTGGTACCACATTCTGCAATTATCCTAAATTTATGAGTATGAGTGTAGTTTCTAGCAAATTCCGCCGATAATCTCCTCCACAAATAAAACGGAATAAATGTTCAGTACCAGACAAGGAAAGGACAATAACACAATAACACTACACTTGAAGTTTCCATGGAAACAAATGGAACTTATTGTCTTCTACGCTCTAAGACCAAAAAAAAAACTATGTACCACAAATTATTTATCCGAATGGGACGGAAATCAGTAAAAGTGACGTACATGTACATACAAACAAATTATTACAGTTTCAGTAAAACTGGATGATTATTGAAGAGAAAGAGCAACACAAATTGAGGAACGTAACAATTGGTACATCTCTGCCTCTTATGCAAGTTTGTTTTCGACTTGACATTGATTGTTGGAGTTGTTGGATGTCCTCCTGCAAGATACGGTGCCAAATTCCGTCCAATTGGTACTTTAGATCGTCGAAGGGCCCTGCTCATAATGCTCCAAAAGTTCTCTACCTTGCTGGTCAAGGTATGGTTTGACAAGCACGAAGACAAGCAGTAGAAACTCTAGCCCTGTGAGGGCGGGCATTATCTTGCTGAAATGTAAACCTTGGATGGCTTGCCACGAAAAGCAACAAGACGGACCGTAGATTATCTTCCACGTATCGCTGTGCTGTAAGAGTGCTGCTATGAAATGAAATGGCACACCAGACTATAACTCCTTGTTGTCAAGCCGTATGATGGGTTGACGGTCGGGTTGGTATCCTGCCGCTGTCTGGCGTGTCTCCAGACACATCTTCGCTGGTCATCGGTCGTGTAATCTCATTCGCTGGAGTAGAATTGTCTTCAGCGATGAGTCCCGCTTCGACCTGAGCTTCGATGACCAGCCAACATGTGTTTGGAGACGCCCCGGAGACCAGTGGGATACCAGCCTGACTACATCCATCAAACGGCTCGTCGACCAGGACTGATGGTGTGGGGTGCTATTATACTTCGTAGCAGGACCACTTTTGTTGTCAACCGCGACAGCACAGCAGTATATCTACAATATTCTAGGCCCGTTTTGTTGCCGTTCATGGTAAGCCATCGTTTGCGTTCATTTGAGGAAGATAATGCACGTCCGCTCACGCCGATATTTTCAAGTGCTAAACCCTATCTCGGCCAGCAAGATCGCCGGATCCTTCCCTATTGAGGTCGTCCTGAGCACTATGAGCAACGCCCTCCAAGCAGCTCCGGATTTTGACCGTTTAACTGAAGAATTGAACCGAATTTCGCACAATAGCCCTCAGAAGGATCCCCCGGCAGCTCTGTCAACAGTGCCAAACCGAATACTTGTTTGATGGACCAACGTGGTACTGAGCTGCTCAATTTCTGAAGCTCTTTCTCTCGAATAAATGATCATATTTTTCTAAAAGTGGAATCATTTGTTTTTCTGTGCAAGTACGTCATATCTCCTGACTTCCGTCCCTTACGAATAATTCCTTCCTTGTGCGTCTTCTGCATGCATGTGTGTGTGTGTGTGTGTGTGTGTGTGTGTGTGTGTGTGTGTGTGTGTGTGTGTGTGTGCGTGTGTGTATTAGGCCTCACCAACGCAGCCTCCTCGAGCGTTAGACAAGATCTCCAGCTAGCTGACGCTCCTCCTCCTAGAGAGTAGGCTTTACGTCCATAAAACCACAAGACTCGGATCTAAAATCGGCATGCGGCTAAATCCAATTTTGCACCCGCACAAAGGTACCCACTCGTGCGCTCTTTAAGGATACAGAGTTCTTTTCCGACTCTATATTATGTAAAATTCTTTATATTTTAATAATATTATGAAAAATATTATGTAAAATTATTTCAGGCACTGTTTATAATGTATATGTTTTACGGATTTTTTTTTTGTTGATATCAGGTAATTCAGCACACTTTCTAAACAAATTAGAAGTATTTTGAATATTTTTGAACCTGCCTATGGTAATTAAAAAACACGAAGAAATGAATGCAATTTTTTTCCAAAATGCTTCCTCAAATTGAGATACCACTTAATCCAATATTATACATTTGAAGGACACCAAATTGTTACCAAATCGGCATGACATGATGGCTGAGGTACTAGACCTATTTAATTCTACCTATTATGTATATTACTCACATCTTACATTTTAATGTTTATAATTTTTTTCCTAATAAAACTGTTATTTTTTCTATAATTTAGTTGATTCTGCAATAAATCGTAGGCCTACTACGTACGTATGGACCGTTGCAAGCTGCAGAAAAAATTAGAGCAATGCTTTATAAACTTTAGGAAATATTTGTACCTGAATTCTGAAAAATACAACTTGCAGGAAATTGCGAATGAAGATATGAGTCCAATTAAACTGTGCCTCAGAACATTCCTGAAGCATAGTCTTCATCCTGCAACATTTCTGCAACTTAAAGCTGCCTCTTGCCATTCCTTTTAGCACTTCTTGTTTCTTTGGTGACTTGAAGAGCGAATCTTTCAGCTTCATGCACCTGTTGTCTGTCACACGCAAATAATTGATCTTCCATATTAGAGCCACGTTTTATGCGTAAATTTCTCAGGATTTCCAACCTTCCTATCACACCATCATTGAAACATATCACTGCTTCTAGTACACCATCTTTTAATGTACTTAGTCCGATAAAAACAGTCTTGGGTAATCTTTCCAATATGCAGTAGTTGAAGCTTTCATTTGTATTCTGAGTGCCACCATGAAGAAATTTACTACGCAAAACAGGGTCACTCAGGTCTCTAAAAATTGGTTTCATTTCATTCATAACAGGCTCAGAAAGAGAATGCTTATGATGGTATATTTGACAACTTTCTTTTGCTTTTTGGTAAACAGGGTGGTCATCTGTAGACAAATTATGAAAGCAGGTGGACTATACAGCTTTTCTCATTGCTGTAACATCATTCACAGGTGTAATTCATCTAACGGCCAGTCCATAATAACTCTGAAGGAGGTCTATTTCAGTTTCTGTCAATATACCTCGGACAGACAGAGATTTGCCATCAGATAAGAACTTTCCCTTCATTTCTCTTCCTCTTCGCAGCTTCCTCAATCTAGCATCCATCCTCTTTTGCACATGTCCACAACACTCCATTTTTGTTATCTAGGTAAAAATATAAAGAAATAAAGGGGGGTATGGTAGCATACATGACCATAACTTTAAAAATTTTGTGTATATAGGTCATTTTTCACTGGAAACCCTATATATATATATATATATATATATATATATATATATATATATATATATATATATATAATCAGGAAAGACTATAGAATTTAATAGTCATAAAAAAATTTAGATTTTTCCACCACTTATAAGTATCCTGTGTCCTTAAGCTTTCCTTACAGGCATAACGACCTTGTTGATCAATGTAGATCATTCACTGCTAAACTGATCTCCTCAACAACCTTCATATATTACCTCTTAAGTTTTCTGCAAGGTTTTAACGAAGAATTGCCTATGAACGTAAGTCCGGATATTGCCTGAATTATGCCAATAGCCCATGAAATACAGTGTTTTGCCACACGAAATACATTATTAACGCGGTCTGCCAGCAAGGAGTTTGTAGAAACTTACTTAGATGGTGAACACTTACGTTTTGCTCGACTGTGAAATGGGAACGGTGAAATAAAATTGAATTTGAGTGAGCTGGAGGAGTCGCACCAAGTATCTCATTCAGAATACAGTAAGTGTAAAGAAACATGGCTAATAGCCGAGTTGCAGTGCAGTAGGCATGTGGAAAGAATCTGTCAAAATAATTTACAGATACAAGGCATGAAACAAAGACATTCTGTATAGAATAAAACGCTGCGTCTCTGCCAGCTCCGTCAGCACCAACGCCTACCTTTCCTGCGATGATATTAACTGCACTAACAAATCTCTATAGGGTCTACCAGTTGCTGAAGGCAGACAGTACGTTTCACATCAAGTTATTATATTCCAGCTTCTGAGTGTAATTCGGTATACTTAGTATAAACAGAAAATTAATGGCAAGAGAAGTTGATTTGGAAGAATGTTTGAACGTAAATCCGTATACCTGACTCGCAGTATGTATTTCAATCATATTCGTACGTATAATAATAACAATACTATTCTGATATTATTGTATAATACAGGTTGGTTTTATACAGAATTCCAATGCACCATATTATTCCACACTCTCTTGTCACAAAAATGCAGTTTTTTAACACAAAAAACCCTGTTGGCATAACATCCGCAATTGAACATTATAGCAGCGGTTGAAAATACCGCTCCAGTTGTAAATTAATTTATTTTCACACGAGCGTTTTCGGACTGTTTTAAGCCCATCCTCAGATGTCGTAGCTTTGCTGTGCTCCCTGACCTGTGTGCCTCGGTCGTATGCAGTCCTGATTGTGGCGCTCACCTGCACGGTTCCAAACACGCATACCACCATCATTGGCACCAAGGCAGAAGTGACTCTCATCGCTGAAGACGACACGTCTCCATTCGTCCCTCCATTCACGCCTGTCGCGACACCACTGGAGGCGGGCTACACGATGTTGGGGCGTGAGCGGAAGACGGCCTAACGGTGTGCGGGACCGTAGCCCAGCTTCATGGAGACGGTTGCGAATGGTCCTCGCCGATACCCCAGGAGCAACAGTGTCCCTAATTTGCTGGGAAGTGGCGGTGCGGTCCCCTACGGCACTGCATAGGATCCTGCGGTCTTGGCGTGCATCCGTGCGTCGCTGCGGTCCGGTACCAGGTCGACGGGCACGTGCAACTTCCGCCGACCACTGGCGACAACATCGATGTACTGTGGAGACCTCACGCCCCACGTGTTGAGCAATTCGGCGTTACGTCCACCCGGCCTCCCGCATGCCCACTATACGCCCTCGCTCAAAGTCCGTCAACTGCACATACGGTTCACGTCCACGCTGTCGCGGCATGCTACCAGTGTTAAAAACTGCGATGGAGCTCCGTATGCCACGGCAAACTGGCTGACACTGACGGCGGCGGTGCACAAATGCTGCGCAGCTAGCGCCATTCGACGGCCAACACCGCGGTTCCTGGTGTGTCCGCTGTGCCGTGCGTGTGATCATTGCTTGTACAGCCCTCTCGCAGTGTCCGGAGCAAGTATGGTGGGTCTGACACACCGGTGTCAATGTGTTCTTTTTGCCATTTCCAGGAGTGTACATTTCAATCGATTGGCTCTCACAGACAACTAAACATTACATGGAGTCAACTATGAAGCTCCCACAACACACAGTATGGTAGAAATAAAACAAATAGGCGATGCTTCTCATTGACAAAAATGTGGAAGACATCACAATATTCGCAAACTGGAAGAGTCTGTGACATTGTAGAACATTTCCTAACAGCCTGTAACGCCAGAAATGCATATCCTCCTATTTCCATCTATTGTACTACTGTAATTTTTTCCTTATTTTGTTACCTAAAGATATGACATTTCTGTGTCTTTATATATTGTAATTGTTTTACTATTTGTATATATATATATATATATATATATATATATATATATATATATATATATATATATGCATTTATGTCGATATATATTTGGTTTGTTTTGTGAATATTATTTGTATTTATACGCTGGGTCTGGCCTAGGGAAAACTATGCTATCGACCAAATACATCGATAGGTCGTGTGGAGAACCAAGATGTTTAGGTTCTTTGGTAGTGTTAACTCTGTCGCGTGGCGAGGAGTCTGGCTGGAGTAGTGCAGTGGAGCAGGTGTGTGGTGTGACGCTCCCGCGAGTTGCCGCGCTTTCTGGTTTTGGCAGCATGTAATTGCATTCGACTTGCTATGATGGTTTCTGACATGGTGTCGCGGGCGGGAAGCATTAGCTGGCGCACATCAAGAGCCCGTTTCGCCTGGTGACCATGTCGAGAAGAAGGCGCGCCAACATCCAGCTTCTGCAACAACGACGGCCGACAGTGTGTGACTGTCGCCACCTCTTCGATCGACGGCTTCAAACCTTCAATCAACCAACAAGGAAGACTGGAAGCACGTAAAGTTTTAGGACTGTATGGCAGACCTCAGATTTTCAAACTGTTCCATTTTCGTAACTATAATTACAGCAACTTAGCATGAACATTTGTTGCTCATTGTCCCAATTGCATTACCAAGCAGGGTCCCTTCCTTTTCCGGAATGAACCCGAGTGTCGTTGAAATTCAAACGCCAGCATTAAAGTAATATCATTCCATTTCACTGTTTTAATTTCAAAGTTCAGTTAAAGTATTCATAGCTGGCTACAATATTTAGATTATACAAGCACAAATTAAGAGTTCGAGTTTTGTTATCATATTTTAACTTACCTGTGACTGCAGCTCAGCTTGGTACGTACTATTGTTAATTGTTCAGAGTCATTTAATTCAAGTTCAAAGTTAAATCTCTTATTTCTAAATTGTGTAGATCCAAGTAGCTTTTGAAATGATTGTTGAGGTAGCCCAATACTAACCTTATTTTACTGAATTTCGTAGTGCTTCAGGAACAAAGCTCACTATTAATTTCAGTCACTAAATTAACTTTGAATTTTCCGGTTTTATTAATTCTTTTGCTTTCTTAAGGCAGAGTGTAGCGAAATTTATTACTTCTGACAAACTTTCAGTTTTCACACAACACGTGTCAACCTTCAGTTGCCACGCTTTTAGTGCTAATTGTATGTGCAATAACCTTTCTTTTTCAGTTACTATAATAATTGTCCATAGGACTGGCGACCGTAATTTTCCCAAAATCTCAAATATCTAATTACCGCTAGTTAATTGTTAACGTAACGACTGCACATTTACTTTCTTTATTAACTTTACCCTTTTTCAAAATTAATTTCCACCAGTTTCATTTGCATTTTCCCTTTCATTTAGGTGTAACCCTTTCCTCCCTTTTTACCGACAGATTAACTTCGGTGACGATTGCTTTTCCCAAATTTACATTAGGTACACGCGGTGTAATTTTTCACTGTCATTAAGGTCGATAAGTGAGGGGGAGGTTGCAAGCCCTCCAAAGGTGATGACCTATGTAGCTATTCTTATCTTCCACAGTGATGGGGTAGGATATGTCACGGTGTTCTGTTTCGAAGAGCATTAGTTCCTTATTCTGCAGTCATGTACATGATTACTGTTCTAGCAATATAACTAGGATCAAAGATGTTATACTCTTTAGCAGGGTGAATTTAAATGTGCTTACATTCCATACAGGATCGACTGTAGGGGCGTAGCACTGTCGAAAATAACGTACAAGTCCATGAGCTCGAGACTTCATAATTCTTAATATGCATGCATAGTCTCTATAGGAATGTGTGCAGAGCTGTCAGTGGCAGACAGTTGCGGTTTGAATGCATAAATTGCTAACTGTTTATCTATAAATTACACTGCCAGGGACACGCACTTTGAAGGATGGCAAGTGCAGTCAACTAACGACTAACTTATTACTAGGATAAAAAACCGGAATCTACAGTTTTTAGACGTACTGACAGGGTTGTGGGTAAATATCAGTCTTGAAACATAAAAACAAAAGTAGCAAAGCTCATCTCGTAAGCAATAAGAGCATATACTTATGGGCAAAATATCAGAGCAATATCAGATGCGAGGCTGTAGGCATGTCAGCTCCATGTTGCAGATACGATGAAATATGTAAAATCACGAAAAACTTGCAAAATTATGTCAATTGGCTGAGAATACATAAAATTAGAGAAAAATTACCATGAAATGCGAGAAACTGAGGTGGATTTTGGGTACCTCGATACTCAAGACCGAGATAGCACCGTTGATTAATGTGGAATGTTTCAAACTCCATCTGTCTTGACTCCATCATGTACAAATCACACGTTTCTTCTTAACTGTGTGTTATGTAACCGCAATTATCTCATGTCTACTGATACACCCTCTAAACCTGCTGGGCAGAACACGTGATTAGGGTTATGGAAAGGGCCAAATAAGGTTGGTGTCAGTTTCACCTTACAATAGTAATTTTTTGTAATTTAATAGCACATTTACAACCAAAGCGGCACATAGACTAACTTTTACAACTACAAGTTTCAGACTCCAAATCTTTCACTGCGGAAGGCCACCAAACAAGAAATCTTAAAAATCAACAACGTAAATTTCAAGTGACTGATACACGCAGTTACAATTACAAATAAAATTATATATATATATATATATATATATATATATATATATATATATATATATATATATATATATATATATGACTGCTAGGCTGAAAGCCTCAAGTAAAGGCTAGATAGACAAACATAAACAAGATGCAATACAAATGGCTGAAGGCCCACAATAAAATTTTCCAAAATTTAAAAAAAAAATGTAACCATAAACCTTAAGTTTTAAGTAGCTCAACCAGACTAAAAGAAAAGATCACACAATGGCAATAACCTTTCAGCAAATATCCACTTGCTGGAATTCAAAATTCTTTATATAAAACACAGTAAAACCAAGAATTTTTTTAATTATTGGCTATGATAGATTATAAACAGACAAACTCAGACAGTAAAGAAAACAGCACTCAGAAGCCTCCAGGGGTCGGTGTGCCCTCGTTCACTTAGGTGAAACAAGTGGTGAGTCAAACTACACTTGATCCATCAGAACCCAACGAAGGAACAGTCACGGACCGACCTACAAACGACTTGTTTTCCACCAATCAGTACATGAGAATTCAAACACCAAATGTTACGGGCGTTATTATCCACAGTCAAATATGTACACTCCTGGAAATGGCAAAAAGAACACATTGACACCGGTGTGTCAGACCCACCATACTTGCTCTGGACACTGCGAGAGGGCTGAACAAGCAATGATCACACACACGGCACAGCGGACACACCAGGAACCGTAGTGTTGGCCGTCGAATGGCGCTAGCTGCGCAGCATTTGTACACCGCCGCCGTCAGTGTCAGCCAGTTTCTCGTGGCATACGGAGCTCCATCGCAGTCTTTAACACTGGTAGCATGCCGCGACAGCGTGGACGTGAACCGTATGTGCAGTTGACGGACTTTGAGTGAGGGCATATAGTGGGCATGCGGGAGGCCGGGTGGACGTAACGCCGAATTGCTCAACACGTGGGGCGTGAGGTCTCCACAGTACATCGATGTTATCGCCAGTGGTTGGCGGAAGGTGCACGTGCCCGTCGACCTGGGACCGGACCGCAGCGACGCACGGATGCACGCCAAGACTGTAGGATCCTATGCAGTGCCGTAGGGGACCGCACAGCCACTTCCCAGCAAATTAGGGACACTGTTGCTCCTGGGGTATCGGCGAGGACCATTCGCAACCGTCTCCATGAAGCTGGGCTACGGTCCCTCACACCGTTAGGCCGTCTTCCGCTCACGCCCCAACATCGTGCAGCCCGCCTCCAGTGGTGTCGCGACAGGAGTGAATGGAGGGACGAATGGAGACATGTCGTCTTCAGCGATGAGAGTCGCTTCTGCCTTGGTGCCAATGATGGTGGTATGCGTGTTTGGCGCCGTGCAGGGGAGCGCCACAATCAGGACTGCATACGACCGAGGCACACAGGGCCAACACCCGGCATCATGGTGTGGGCAGCGATCTCCTACACTGGCCGTACACCTCTGGTGATCGTCGAGGGGACACTGAATAGTGCACAGTATATCCAAACCGTCATCGAACCCATCGTTCTACCATTCCAAGACCGGTAAGCGAACTTGCTGTTCCAACAGGACAATGCACGTCCGCATGTATTCCGTGCCACCCAACGTGCTCAACTACCCTGGCCAGCAAGATCTCCGGATCTGTCCCCCATTGAGCATGTTTGGTACTGGATGAAGCGTCGTCTCACGCGGTCTGCACGTCCAGCACGAACGCTGGTCCAACTGAAGCGCCAGGTGGAAATGGCATGGCAAGCCGTTCCACAGGACTACATCCAGCATCTCTACGATCGTCTCCATGGGAGAATAGCAGCCTGCATTGGTGCGAAAGGTGGATATATACTGTACTAGTGCCGACATTGTGCATGCTCTGTTGCCTGTGTCTATGTGCCTGTGGTTCTGTCAGTGTGATCATGTGATGCATCTGACCCCAGGAATGTGTCAATAAAGTTTCCCCTTCCTGGGATAATGAATTCACGGTGTTCTTATTTCAATTTCTAGGAGTGTATATGTATTAAGCTGTCAAAACTACACACCATGTTGGACAGCGACAACAGGTGAGCAAAGGACACTGCCTGAAATTACTTTAGTGGCCAGGGCAGATAACCGGAACACTAACGCCTACAAGGCAAAAACATTCCGCTGGTGTAGTACGAGTAAACCAATATAGTTAATTCTATCGTATGGCGGCTAATTTTCAGCAATACAAACACTCGGTGTTGCTCACAGGGAAACGTCCCCAACAACTAACCAGCGAAACGAACCACACAACATGAACGGACGTGGCTTGGGTACTTTGAACCACTACTCAACTTTGACGTCCTGGGTCGGTGAACCACAAAGCTCGTAGCAATCAGACAGCTCCACACACGCTCCGACACTGCGCAGGAACCGCCAGCGGACCCAGCCGACTGCACCGTGCGGAGATATCTTCCCTGGCCCGGAGCAACCGACCGACTCCTCTCAGAATGCCGACAATACCTAAAATAGAACGTCAGTGGAAATAACGCCGACTACACACACAACCTGTTAAACACTTGCACGAAGACCTGAACGATACCCAACAGCAACTAAGCATGCACGAAGACAAATCGGGAGTCGATGCACACACACACAGCCGACTCATGAACGATTGGGGAGCCAAAACGCATAGTCCGATAGGACGAGCGACCGACGATCCACCAAGACCGTGACCTGGCTCAAGTGATGCGTGGTGGTAATGGTCGGGCGAACCATGTCGACACAAACCTCACTGCTGCTCCAACCGACTGCACTAGTGCCGCATTGCAACTCGCCGACTGGCAGTTTCGGACTGTGCCCCAGACGCTTTCCAACTGACTGGCAGACCCAATCTCGCAACCCAAACTGTTTTACGATAAACAATGACCGGGAAGTAAAAGCCGTAAAGCGAAGATACTACGAGAGGGGATATATCGTTACGTGCTACTAGCGCCAGTCACGGTCAGGCAAAGGACCATCTCAGTGACAGTAGTAATTTAAATTAACGTAGTAAGGTGGAAGTATGTTGAAAGCAGGGTGTAAAATACATGATGGCGAGACCACGAACCACGCAAGGCTCATTACTGCCCACCGATAAGGAGTGCTACCCTCCTTGACATGCACTTATCTGGAGAGATCTTGTGGATCTGGATGGGTGCTATGGATATGATTTGTGCAGGACAGTCTGCGCTGAGCAGCAATTATGGACACAGCTTGCTCTGTTACTTCACGAGATGTGGAATGTTGTGTGTATAATACCCTCATACTTCTGGAAAGCTGCAGATTAAATTGGCGAATGTAATGAAAGGAGGATTCGTCAAGGACAATGTGGTGGGGGTTCTGTCAATCTCCAACTTTATCCTACAAATGCGAGAATACTCTGTGACTCCCATTCACAAAGCGAAAGATGACCAGTTGTAATCATAAACTTTGGTTTATAGTTGATGTGCTAGAAAAATATAGACAGTCTAACTGTGTCAGTACAGGGTGCTGCCTGGTATACTTTGGAATTTATAACTGAGTAGATGTACTGCACAGTTATCTGTCTGCAATCTCAATCTACTATACAGTACTTGCAAAGTAGTTGAGTAGTGATGCAAAAATTGGGAAGCATATTGCTGTGCCATTGGCTGGCGTTGAATTTATGGAACAACTGGTAAAACTGCCAAAACTGATCATATTATCAACTTTGGTGCTTATTACAGTACATTGTATAAATCGACTGTGTCTTTTCCATCCCATCTGACCATTGGTACGCTATTGATTACCAGATAATGACTGAATGACACCACTTTTATGAGAAGGAGAGACTCTTGGTGGAACTCAGTATCTACGACTAGTCACTGTGGTGCATAGGATTACTTGCAGAGGCCATCACCTTCAGACAATCGTTTGGAAGTGTTCCTTAATGCTGCAGATTTGTCCTGTTTCCGTATGCTGTGATGCTCTCAATATTTTTTTCACTAATCAGGTAACAGTACCTCTTTTCATTCCTACTATCCCTCACTTGTTGTGAACAGCACCATACAGCGATGGTCAACAAAGGAGCAGTAATCATGTACATGACTGCAAACTGAGGAAACAATGCTCTCTGAAATGGAACACCGAGACATCTTCTACCCCATCACTGTGGAAGATGTGATTAACTGTAGAGGTCATCACCTTTGGAGAGCTGCTTGGAAACAATGCTACAGACTCTTCCAGATTCCAGATGTTGTGATGTCTTTTACATTTTTGTCAATGATAAAAATCATCTATGTGTTTTATTTCTATCATCCTGTGTGTTGTGGGAGCTGAATAACTTACTCCGTGTGATTTGGGAGCCAGTGGATCAAATCGTATTAGTCATTTCAGCACCTGATGCAGCCCTCAAAGTCATGATAGAAAAACAAATTGGGTAGCAGTGTACAAAGCTGTAGTCATACACTGCTTGGAGGTGTTAGAGCTGAAAAACAATATACTAAACTGCTTGTGAAAGAACAACACGGGATCCCTCTTTTGTAATTGATTGTTGGATATGGTCATCCTCCAGTACAGGCGACGACAATGTACACAGGTCTGTGCAAGCTACTTCTGCGACTGACCACCTGCTCCAATGGAGTGATACATGTATATGTAATATGATCGATGTCAACATGCAGATGTATTTTTTCGATATGTTGTTGTTGTTGTTGTTGTTGTGTTCAGTCCTGAGACTGGTTTGATGCAGCTCTCCATGCTACTCTATCCTGTGCAAGCTGCTTCATCTCCCAGTACCTACTACAACCTACATCCTTCTGAATCTACTTAGTGTATTCATCTCTCGGTCTCCCTCTACTATTTTTACCCTCCACACTGCCCTCCAATGCTAAATTTGTGATCCCTTGATGCCTCAAAACATGTCCTACCAACCGATCCCTTCTTCTAGTCAAGTTGTGCCACAAACTTGTCTTCTCCCCAATCCTATTCAATACCTCCTCATTAGTTACGTGATCTATCCACCTTATCTTCAGTATTCTTCTGTAGCACCACATTTCGAAAGCTTCTATTCTCTTCTTGTCCAAACTAGTTATCGTCCATGTTTCACTTCCATACATGGCTACACTCCAAACAAATATTTTCAGAAATGACTTCCTGACACTTAAATCTATATTCGATGTTAACAAATTTCTCTTCTTCAGAACCGCTTTCTTGCCATTTCCAGTCTACATTTTATATCCTCTCTACTTCGACCATCATCAGTTATTTTACTTCCTAAATAGCAAAACTCCTTTACTACTTTAAGTGTCTCATTTCCTAATCTAATTCCCTCAGCATCACCCGATTTAATTGGACTACATTCCATTATCCTCGTTTTGCTTTTGTTGATGTTCATCTTATATCCTCCTTTCAAGACACTGTCCATTCCATTCAACTGCTCTTCCAAGTCCTTTGCCGTCTCTGACAGAATTACAATGTCATCGGCGAACGTCAAAGTTTTTACTTCGTCTCCATGAATTTTAATACCTACTCCAAATTTTTCTTTTGTTTCCTTTACTGCTTGCTCAATATACAGATTGAATAACATCGGGGAGAGGCTACAACCCTGTCTCACTCCTTTCCCAACCACTGCTTCCCTTTCATGCCCCTCGACTCTTATGACTGCCATCTGGTTTCTGTACAAATTGTAAATAGCCTTTCGCTCCCTGTATTTTACCCCTGCTACCTTTAGAATTTGAAAAAGAGTATTCCAGTCAACATTGTCAAAAGCTTTCTCTAAGTCTACAAATGCTAGAAACGTAGGTTTGCCTTTTCTTAATCTTTCTTCTAAGATAAGTCGTAAGGTCAGTATTGCCTCACGTGTTCGAACATTTCGACGGAATCCAAACTGATCCTCCCCGAGGTCCGCATCTACCAGTTTTTCCATTCGTCTGTAAAGAATTCGCGTTAGTATTTTGCAGCTGTGACTTATTAAACTGATAGTTCGGTAATTTTCACATCTGTCAGCACCTGCTTTCTTTGGGATTGGAATTATTACATTCTTCTTGAAGTCTGAGGGTATTTCGCCTGTCTCATACATCTTGCTCATCAGCTGATAGAGTTTTGTCATGACTGGCTCTCCCAAGGCCGTCAGTAGTTCTAATGGAATGTTGTCTACTCCGGGGGCCTTGTTTCGACTCAGGTCTTTCAGTGCTCTGTCAAACTCTTCACGCAGTGTCGTATCTCCCATTTCGTCTTCATCTACATCCTCTTCCATTTCCATAATATTGTCCTCAAGTACATCACCCTTGTATAAACGTTCTATATTCTAAACTTCTTCTCGAAAACTTTTTCGATATATCGGAAGAGAAATATGCGGTAAAATCTTATAGGAGGTTCTGTTACAAGGAATGGTATGACTAACTAGTATGCAGCTATTCACAGTTTTTACCTATTCTGGATGTTACAAAATAACTGTCAGAAGTACCTTCTAACATACTAGATGGCTGTATAGATGCTGATCTCTGAAATAGATGTAATGCCCTCATGCATGACAATTTTTAATTTGAGCATGCAGAATGCTCTCCAACTACACCGATTTTGCGCATAAAAATAATAGAAACTGACTGTATATATTTTGTTGGAATCATGACTGTTTTTATTGTTATTGTTACGATTGCATGTCTCAAAATACCAGGAGGTTATAATTGAAGAGTCCCTATTTAGTGCATTATAACACAGAAACTAATTTCTGTACAAGGACCAAACTTGGTAGCATTAACGTCAATAACATGGGGAAGAGAAATAATGTGGAATCAATTCAACTGAAACACTTTTAATGTTCTGCTATGGCACACCAAACTATTATATACCAGTACTATTAATGCTATAAAAGGGGGTCAAGATGGCGCCCATCAGTGTCCAGAAGAGTCTGAAAGCACAGGATTGGATTCTCCACAGCAAAATGACTTATGTCCATAGGTATGCTGACTACCTCTCTTGATAGATCAGCCTGTGTGTAAATGTTCCCATGTTAAACCCTGTCCTTCAGGTAGCCACACAACCAGAAATCACAGGGAGTGAGATCACAGGTGATTGTGCTGTCCAAGCATTTGGAAACGATTGTCTGATAATTCGGTCTTTTCCAAATATGTTTCAAACAGGTGAACTTCATAAGCGATGTGTGGTGGGGCCCCATCTTGCATGAAAACTGTTGAATTCAATGTGTCTCTCTCCTGAAGAGTGGGTATGACATCCTGACGAAGCATATCACAGTCATGCTGGCCAGTCACACCGCATGTCTTTCGTCCTTGAGCATCTACCTGTGAAAAAAAAAGCCAATGATGAACGTAGCTGTGAAGCCACACTGTACGGTGTCGCATTCACAGAGGAACTTCACGCACATTGACTGAAGGTGAAGATCACCCACTCAGCAGCTCCGTGTGTTCACCTCACCCTGCAGAGAAAAACGAAATTCGTCTGACCATGTGGTGGTCCAGGGCCAGCCATCGTCAACGTCAATCCTTGCAAGAAAGCGGAGAGCAAAGTCAGCACATCTTTCTGCATCTGTGGTGCAAGCTGCTGTGTAATATGGACCTTGTTCCATTTGAGAGTGGTTTGAAGCACTTTCCGTACAGTGGACCATGGGATATTGAACTGCCATGATACAGCACGTGCGCTGCCTGTTGACTGGGAAATGTGTGCTGTATTGTCTGCCATAGCAACACTGATGTCATCAACCACATGTGGTGTTCTTCCTGGAGCGACATCCAGTTCTCCAGTTGATTCGAACTTCTTCTAGGCGCTTCAGTCGGGAAACGCGCTGCTGCTACGGTCGCAGGTTTGAATCCTGCCTCGGACATGGATGTGTTTGATGTCCTTAGGTTTAAGTAGTTCTAGGTCTAGGGGACTGGTGACCTCAGATGTTAGGTCCCATAGTGCTTAGAGCCATTTTTTGAACTTCTTTATCATGCTCCACACAACAGCTGGGGAAAGAGGACCCTTCCATAAACTTTTCAGCTGGCGCAATTCTCGAAGCGCAGCTGCAGCATTACTGTCGTTTTGATAACAGAGCTTCACCAGTAATGCCCTGCTCATTTGTTCCAATCTCTTGTTGACATATCAACAAGTGCACTGTGGCTGGTCAGGTATCTAAGACTGAATCACAATGACAGATCATGGCACTTGGTGGCCATATTTGGAACTGGGTGGTGGTAATGTGAAACATAGAAATCATGCACCCTATACTGTAGACATTAATCCTACCAAGTCTGGTACTTATACAGTAATTAATTTCCACATTATAGCTTGTTATATAGTGAAAGTTTAATTATAACCACCCAGTAGGTGTTACAGCAAGTTCTGTGTTATTTCATACTTCATAATTTCTAATTATATACCTAGAAATGATAATGTTATTCCCGACATGTAAGTACATTTATGAAACTGACTGTTATGCGGGGATTAAATTGCTTTCGAGACTAGAGTGCAAGAATCTCCTGATATTACAAATGATTGTCTGCTGGATGTAAAAACTTTACACACAGGACGTTAGAGACAATTTATGGAATAAAAAAAGTCAGATGTGATCACATGTACAGTATTTGATTTCGATGTATCAGAGGAATATTATAGGGTTCCCGTACCAGGTGATGTTAGAAGGCTCTGTTACAGGACAAGCTCTCACGATTTGTTTTGTAAACACCAGTTTGATAAAGCATCACACTGGTAAAATGAGACCTTCCATAGTTTATAAAACAGCAACGTTCTCTTGAATTACAGTTTCTCATTGTCGAAAGTGAAATGATTTTGTTTTTCCTCCATGTTAACAAATGGCGTGAAAGGCTATATTCTGTGATGCTATTTCACGTGTCTGAAATGTTTGTAATACACATGTGCACGACACACCTGCTCATAAAAGTAAAAGAAAATACACTGCACCTATTTTCGTGGAAAGAGGACATTTATTATCGTCTCGATTGTATTTCCTTTTTATTTTTTTAGTAGATCCTTGCTTAAAGGAGGTGTATTGATGACAAATGAAAGTGTTCTCCATCACAGAACGGCATGTGGTTGCTGGGGGAGCAGATCCAATGTGTGGTCACCCGAGGCAGCTGTACTTCAGCAAACAAGCAAGATGCAGTTGGAGTGCCTGTCATTTAACTCATTTTGTTCAGGGGGTTTTGTGACCTTCTGTGTTAGTGCAGGGCCACTCTCTGCACACCCAGCCACATGCTCTGCTGGTTCGAGACTCTGCCACCAGATTGGCAAAAGTCTGCACTCAACATACACGCCACACAGAAGTGGTAGCAGCTGGCCTTTTTGAAAATCCTGTATCCCCACCTATGGTGAGGGCATGGAGAGATGAGTGTAAAGTTTGTAGGGAGTTGCCAACCGTTGTTTCAAATAGCGGAAAAATATAGTCTGGCTAATTTGCGGGCGGTGAGTTACTCTGACTCAAGACACGTACATAGTTTACAACTGTAATACCTGATTTATTGTGTTAAACCTTTAACGTAATATTACACGTCTTAAAGAGTAGATTATGGTAGCATTTAAATTTTTAATTCGGCCAATGAATGTGCGAAATATTGAAAATTAAAATATTGTTGCTCCTTGAAGCTTTTAGATAGGCTGTAAGCCCCCACTATATTTTCTGTGCGAAATTTATCCCGCATTTACTTTCTGCTATATAAAAAATCTACGTATTACCAAAACTACATGCCCACAAGCTTTTAGCCGACTTAAACCCGTATGCTAACCTTTCACTAAACAGAATCTCATTTGAATTGAACTGTAACTGGTCTGAATACAACTTATCTTTATATTAAATGCGCAAGTCAAGTAAAGTAATGATATGGCCCTTATCATAGTATCCACTTACCTCGCGTCTTGACAACATTGTTGCAGACTTCTCGAAAGCACAACAGCAAGCAGCAAGTAGGCAGCGGTTAAGTAAGACATCTATTTTTCAGATAAAATTTCCAAACAATAGTCATAATGTTGCATACCATCAATGTGGTAATGTGTAATCATAAATCTTCTTTAAACAGTGGAATGGGAAGAGTAACTGCTACTATGAAATGATATTCAAAGACAATGGTTTAAGAACGAAGTATGTACTCAAAACGACAGAGTAAAGCTTCATGTGATCTTCACACATAACACTGGTCTGAACAGTATTATGCTTGACAAAGTGAACAGTGATCAAAAGGGTACAAAAAAGAGACTTTCTATAAAAACGAAAAAAAAAAAATCAGTTGGTATCTTAATGCTTGATTCAGAGAAGTGGAGTGGTCTTCCTTTCATCTCTGAGCACGTTAACTAGCTGACAATAACTGCGCTGTTCTGCAGTCTCACCTCTCGGTCTTCTTCTCTTGAAAAATAATAACATTATCCAAAATTTACTTCCTTTATATTCTTTTCGCTTTCCAAGATATTCATCACATTAATTCTTGCTTACCTTTACCATAAATCTGTCCTCATGTAACGGTCCGCCCTCTGTAGCTGAGTGGTCAGCGCAATAGAATGTCAATCCTAAGGGCTCGGGTTCCATTCCCGGCTGGGTCGGAGATTTTCTCCGCTCAGGGACTGGGTCTTGTGTTGTCCTAATCTTCATCATTTCATCTCCATCGACGCCCAAGTCGCCGAAGTGGCGTCAGATCGAAAGACTTGCACCAGGCGAACGGCCTGTCCGACGGGAGGCCCTAGTCACACGATATTTACTTATTTCATCTAACAGATACAATCAGAAGTCAGCGTAGCCCTACTGAATACGTCCGTGGCCTACCACACTTCAACTTAGAACGTATCAGATTGCGGAGAGGCAAAGACTGTGCCCCAGAAAGACCAAAGATCGTTTAACATAACTTGCTCTCTCTCTCTGACGTGCAAATCGATTACTCACAAAAATAAAAATGACATGCCCACCCAGAAGGTATCCTGCATCTGGGACGTGCCCTATGTTATACGTTCAATAATACAGGTAGGAAGCCCGACCCATAATCTCCAGGCTGGATAAGGCCACTTAGCCCTGTACAACAGAAACCCGCTCTGGAGTCCACAAGAGTTAAAGGAACAATCTAGGGATGCGGCCGTAAATATGTTATACTGTTTCAGTTTTCTCTCCTGAATTTTCAAGTGTTTCACAATTGTCGTAAGATTCAACATAGTCGACAACTATCTTGTTTGCTCTTTGTATTGATCAACAATGATCAGGTAACATCATCAAATCCGCTTCTTTCTTCGTATCTTGTTCTCCTCATGCCGCTTTTTCTTTGTTTTATCCAAGTTCTTCCTAGTTTCACATTTATTCTGCCCTGAAAGGCACCTCAATTTATTATTTTATTCCTAAAGAAACTCCTCTCTGTTATCTATTAGTTCTTTATGTTCGTTTCTAGTTTTTTTTTCTTATGTCTGAAATCTATATTACCGGTGGCTTGTTTTTCCAAAAATAAGGGAGTTTTTGTTTCGTTAACTTATAATTACTCATTCAGCAGGTATGTCCAAAGCAGATTAATGTCCGTTATTTCCGTTCTATTCAGCTTATAGTTCATTGTAAAGGATTCACTTGCAAACAAACATCCTGGTCTTACCACTGTGATATAGGGTTTAATTTCGTATTTCTAAAGATGCATTTCCTGTTGTACAATTTTTTAGTTAATTACATTGCTCTTTCGGCTTTAGTAACTCTGATATAAAATGGAAAGTTTTCGATGCCATTCTGTTGTATGGTTTCTCTAGGATGTATAAATTTGCTAACTCGCTTTTTTTACGTGTATTTGTTTGAAGATATTTTTGTGTGTATTTTCTATTTGTAATTTTTGTTTTGTTGTTATATCTATTTTCAGCTTAGTTTCTGAGGCCAGTTCTACTGGCTGTTCTCTCCAGGAGATTTATTTGAGTAATTACTTGTGTCAGACTTTCTGCAAATATTGCAAAAATCGTCTGCAGCAATCAGACAGTTTACCTTAATTGCATTTTCTTTCCTCCCCAGAATTATTTGGTCAATTTTGTGATTTTTTTAGCTTCAAATTACGGTTCCTAACATTTTTTTCTGAAACAAATCAACAATAAAATTGATAAATCGAGCTACTTGTCTAACATTGCTTTTGACCTCAAATGGCTGCGTTATTTCTACCATAAAATGGTTCAAATGGCTCTGGGCACTATGGTACTTAACATCTAAGGTCATCTGTCCCCTAGAACTTAGAACCACTCAAACCTAACTAAACTAAGGACATCACACATATTCATGCCGGGAGCAGGATTCGATCCTGCGACCGTAGCAGTCACGCGGATCCGGACAGATGTGCCTAGAACCGTTCGATCACTGCGGCCGGCCCATTTCTACCATAAATTATGTTTCTGTTATACAGGGTATCGTAGAAATGTTGCGACAAAGTTAATGGGGTTTAAGAGGATGTGTTGAGGAACAAATCGAGGAAAGAAACCCGTGCCCGAAAACGTCATCCAACGACGCTGCAGACACCGAAGTTACAGGCACCGGCGCGTGGCCCTAAGCCACCCCTCTGGCAGCAAATGTCACTTTGTACACTAACGGACCGTAGGCGGAATGTCTCACAATGATATTTGTCATTCAGCGATCGTGACTAATTACCACGATGGGGCTAGCTGCTGCGTAGACAGGCCTTGTCTCCTATGAATGCGATGCTCTGTTTATTTATGACGGTTTCGGACAATTTTTTCCATCTGCAGTTTACTCTTCTCATGTGCAACGAAAAATACTGTAGATGTTACAGGAGCAAAATAAAGTGCGGATGGAAACCCTTCTCCGATCCGTTATCAGCCGAGGCAACGTGCATCGTATTCACAGGAGACAAGGCCTGTCTACACAACTGCTAGCTCCATCTTCTCCACTGGCGATCGTGGCAAACAGTTGCGATCAATGAATAACAAACAAGATTGCTAGACTCCTTCAATATAAAGTCACGTTTATTGCCGAAGGGGTTGCCCACAGACAGGTGACGGCGCCTGCAACTTCGGTCTTTGTAGCGTCGTTGGATGACATTTCCGGACACGGATTCCTATCCTGAACTTGTTCTGCAGAACGTCCTCTACAACCCGTCGATGTTTACCACAACATTTCTGGGACACGCACTGGTTATTCGAATTGTGTTTGTTAATTTTAATTTCTCTAACGATTTTATACCGTGTTTCTCTATCTGCGGCGTCAAATGCTTTCTTGAAATCAATCAGTGATATTATCATACCTTTGCTGGTCAAAATCTGTGGCGCATTGTTGATTTTAACCTGAAAATATGTTTTGTGCAGGATCTTTCCTGTCGAACAGCGTCCAGATGTTCTTTAAAGTCTGTTCAACTCTGATTCAGGAGAATTTTTATGTTTGTACGCCACTGGTAGAAGTAATATCTCCTTTAAATTTTGACATTTTTATGTTGTGGATGGATTAGTGCTATTTTCCGCTCTTTATTTTTATGCATGTTCTCACTATTGTGGATGGTGGTGTGAATCAGGGAAAATCGCCACACACCTCAATCACAGTCTCACAACAGAACGTGTACTTAAGCATGTCAACGTACGCCCACACTACTTGTTATCGCTCGAAGCATTCTCAGCGACACGAAGGACCTGGGACACATTCCACAGACGCTTCCGCAGCCGTCACTTTCTCTCGAGACGGATTACGTGCTCCAGGAGCCATAACGACCAACGATGCCGCTTTATCGACGGCCGCTAATGGATTCGCTGTATTGGAAACCAATATATGGCACCGGCAGGCTCCGGCCGCGTTTGTTTGCTGTCACAGCCGCTATGCGCCTGCTAGTGGTTTGCTTCTTGGTGAGTACCGCAGTGCTTGTGTCAAGTCGACAGCACCGTGACAACATTGTCAGTGAAATGTGTTTCATGTTAGTAATGGATAAGTTGTGCCACTTTCATTCTCTGATAGACTATCAGAGAAATTTTATTTGTTAAAGTAAAGTAGAGTTGTAAAACTTCAAGTTTTATCGTCATATCGAATATTCAGCTAACTTACGGTAATGAGTATTTCGACCCTGTCATTTTCAAGGCGCTAATTCAACGAGATACGTCTGCGCGTGACTGTGGAGAGGGCGTACATTCCTTCCATGAAATAGACCCAAAAAGCCTGCCACGAGAGCGATATTGCAAGTTACGATATCGTTCTTGTATTTAAGATGAGTTACACTGCATTTTGGACCAAGTCTTCAGAACAAAACATCTTCCACTGAACCATCTAGAATGCTCACCTGGCATTAATACACGTTAAAGCGTTGGTTATAGAAAAGACATACGAAAGCAGTACAGAAAAAGTGTCTGTTTAGTTGTTTTAGCTATAAATCAAATTCATCTCAAACTGAAATAATAGAATTGCTTTTCAGAATGAATTCCATGATTACTGTGAGAACTTTCACAGTGTGACAAAGTCAGATGTTAGTACATTAACCAACAACATGTGATCTAACATTAACTCTCTCACTCTGTTGTTTAATCTGAAAAAAAAGATAATAAGCAGAATTCGGGCAAAAACCTCCGCTTCTCCTTAGAAGGTCACTTGATCCTACGGCACTGATAGCAGGGAGTCACCTCCTCGGGAAGATCGGCCGCCGAGTAGCAAGTCTTCTCAATTGGCGCCACATTTGACAACTTGCGTATCGATGATGATACCTCTGCAAGGTAGTCAGGTGCGCAGACCACTCAGCTAAAGGGTGGACTCTTCTGCATTAATATTGCTCCAGTAACTCGCAAACCATTTTTATATTCCATAAGATAATGTGCACTAAGAAAATGATATGCAGTAACACCTACTATAAAGTGACCGTATAAAGAAGAAGGCTTTTGCCTAAATTCTGATTGAAATTCTGTTCTTTCCCTGCTTAAACTGTTGTCGATAATATATTATGCTGGTTATCTTTAGTTCTGTGGTGTTGGTAGTTGACTAGTTGTACGGTGTGTCGTGTGTTTCTGCACGCACCGTCTTTTGGTTTCCGCGTCCGCGAAGCCCCGTGCACCGAGTAAATTGTCACGAACAGCCATCACTCGTTTCATTTGCGCCTTCGGGAGGAGCTCAATATTCCTATCTGAAAAGCCTAATTCAGATTACCAGCCGGCCGCGGTGGTCTCGCGGTTCTAGGCGCGCAGTCCGGAACCGTGCGACTGCTACGGTCGCAGGTTCGAATCCTGCCTCGGGCATGGATGTGTGTGATGTCCTTAGGTTAGTTAGGTTTAAGTAGTTCTAAGTTCTAGGGGACTAATGACCACAGCAGTTGAGTCCCATAGTGCTCAGAGCCATTTGAACCATTTGAACCAATAGATTACCAGTTGTTTCTAAAATTACTTATAGCGTATACCACATGACTGGTTCAACATTCACACCGTCAAGTTCCTTCCTCTCCCTTGACTGATTCCATAGAATCGTCTGTCTGTTGCGTCATTAAATCTCGACGTAAACAATAGCCGCAGTATATTACCTCTGTTTCATCGGTTTCTAGTGATGCACAGTTCGACAGAAGAACCCACAGCTGTGGTAAGCATTTTACGCGTCATTTAGATATTGGTAGAGAATGTAGTTCATGGATTTATGGCCGGACCTCACTTTAGCAAAAGATCAGGCCACCTTCATCAATTGCATAATTTATACAAGCTTGGAAGTGGTTTACCCTAAATGTAGTCAAGTGAAAAGTATTCAGATAAAATTTATATAGGTAACTCAAAGATCTCGTAACTTTCTCAGTCTTTTGATTCCAAAAAAAGGTGTGATTTTTCAGTCATTGCTGTTCTGAATCCCTCAGAGCGCTCTTTGTTTTCTCAATAGAAATCGAATTATCGCTATGTACAGAATGAATAACATAAAACTCGCATCCTAAACAGATATGACGTCGGAAATGCTATTGATGTGCTGCTTTCGGACAAAGTGTAGCCAAGGACCCACAACTGCAGCTCATAAACATTTTAATATTCACCAGAGTTATTGAAACTTACGTAATTCGAAAGGTACTTTGTCGTCGATGTGAATTAAAAAAATCATTTATTACGAAGTCGTTGAGGGAGATAAAAGGAGCCAGGGTGCAGCCAACTGCAGGTGGTTGCTCACGTCGGTACCAATTATGTGTGTCACACTGGATCAGATGAGATTCTCTCTGGTTTCGAGCGGCTAACAGAAGTGGTAAAGGCTGCCAGTCTTGCTTGCAAGATGAAACCAGAGCTGACCGTTTTCAGCGTAGTCGACAGGTCCGATTGCGGACCTCTAGTACAGAGTTTAGTGGATGGTCTAAATCAGAGGCTCAGACGGTTCTGCGACCGTGTATGCAGCAGATTCCTCGACTTACGCCAAAGAGTGGTTGGGTTTCGGGTTCCGCTGAATAGGTCAGGTGTCCACTATACGCAGGAGGCGGCTACACGAGTAGCAGGGGCTGTGTGGAGTGGGCTGAGCGGTTTTTTAGGTTAGAGTGTCTCGAGAAAACACAAGAAGGGCTTCAGTTACAGTCTGAACACAGGAAGAACATAGATACAGGAACCATTGGTATAACGGTTGTAAATTGTCGTAGCTGTGTTGGGAAAGTACTAGAGCTCCAAGCGCTAATAGAAAGCACTATTTCTCAAATAATTATAGGCACTGAAAGCTGGCTAAAGCCAGATATAAGCTCAGCCGAATTTTTTTTGAAGAACCTAACGGTGTTCCGAAAGGATAAACACGGTTGGCGGTGGAGTGTTTTTTGCTGTCAGAAGTAGTTCAACTTGTCGCGAAATTGAAGTAGATACCTCCTGTGAGTTAGTATGGGCAGAGGTCATTGTTGGGAACCGAAATAAAATAATAATTGGATCCTTTTACCGACCTCCCAATTCAGATTATACAGTTGTTGAAAGGTTCAAAGAAAACTTGAGTTTCATTTCAAACACGTACCCGACTCATACGATAATTGTTGGCGGTGACTTTAATTTACCCTCGATATGTTGGCGAAAATACATGTTCAATTCCAGAGGTATGCATAAAATATCGTCCGAAATTGTGCTAAACGCATTCTCTAAAAATTATTTCTAGCAGTTAGTTCATGAGCCCACACGACTACCGTTGTGAAAAGACATTTGACCTCTTAGCAACAAATAATCGTGAGTTAATAACGAGCAGCAAAACCGATTCAGGGATTAGTGAACGCAGGTTTGTCGTAGCGAGATTGAATACCGTAATATCCAAATCCTAGAAAAATAAGCAAAAAATATACCTATTCAAAGCAGATAAAAATTCACTTGACGCCTTCCTGAGAGACAATCTCCACTCATTCCAAACTAATAATATACGTGTAGACCAGATGTGGCTTGGATTCAAAGAAATAGTATCGGCAGCAATTGCGAGATTTATACCAAATAAACTAACAAACGACGAAACAGATCCCCCCTTGGTACACAAAGCAGGTTAGAACACGGTTGCAGAAACAACGAAACAAACATGCCAAATTTAAACAGACGCAAAATCCCCAATGTGGCGATCTCTTACAGAAGCTCGAAATTTAGCGCGGACTTCAATGCGAGATGCTTACAGTTCCCACAAAGAAACTTTGTCTCGAAACCTGGCAGAAAATCCAAAGAGATTCTGCTCGTATGTGAAGTATGTTAGTGGCAAGAAACAATCAATGCCTTCTCTGCGCGATAGCAATGGAGATACTGTCGAAGAAAGGGCTGCCAAAGCAGAGTAACTAAACACGGCCTTCCGAAATGCCTTCACAAAAAGAGACGAACTAAATATTCCAGAATTCGAATCGAGAACAGCTGCCAACATGAGTAACGTAGAAGTAACGTAGTAGCCTCGGAATAGTGCAGCAACTTAAATCACTTAATAAAAGTAAGTCCCCTGGTCCAGACTGTATACAAATTAGGTTCCTTTCGGAGTATGCTGATGCATTAGCTCCATACTTAACTATCATACACAACCGTTCTCTCGACGAAAGATCCGCACCCAAAGACTGGAAAGCTCACAGGTCACACTAACATTTAAGAAAAGTAGTAGGAGCAATCCACTAAATTACTGGCCCATATCGTTAACATCGATATGCAGCAGGATTTTGTAACATGTATTATGTTCCAACATTATTAATTACCTCGAAGAAAACGCTCTATTCACACACAGTCAGCATGGATTTAGAAAACATCGTTCCTGTGAAACACAACAATCTCTTTATTCACATGAAGTGCTGAGTGCTATTGACAAGGGATTTCAGATCGATTCCGTATTTTTGGATTTCCGGAAGGCTTTTGTCACAATGCCACACAAGCTGCTCGTAATGAAATAGCGTGCTTATGGAATATCGTCTCAGTTCAGTGACTGGATTTGTGATTTCCTGTCACAGAGGTCACAGTTCGTAGTAATTGACGCAAAGTCATCAAGTAAAACAGAAGTGATTTCTGGCGTTCCCCAAGGTAGTGTTATAGGCACTTTGCTGTTTCTTATCTACATAAAAGACTTGGGAGACAATCGGAGCAGCCGTCTTCGGTTGTTTGCAGATGACGCTGTCGTCTATCGACTAATAAAGCCATCAGAAGATCAAAACAAACTGCAAAACGATTTAGAAAAGATATCTGAATGGTGCGAAAAGTAGCAGTTGACCCTAAATAACGAAAAGTGTGAGGTCATCCATATGAGTGCTAAAAGAAACTCGTTAAACTTCGGTTACACAATAAATGTCTAATCTAAAAGCCGTAAATTCAACTGAATACCTAGGAATTACAATTACGAACAACTTAAATTGGAAGGCTAACCAAAGACTGCGTTTTATTGGAAGGACACTTAGAAAGTGTAACAGACCTACTAAGGCGACCGCCTACACTGCGCTTTTCCGTCCTCTTTTAGAATACTGTTGCGCGGTGTGGGATTCTCCCAGATAGGACTGACGGAGCACATCGAAAAAGTTCAAAGAAAGGCAGCACGATTTGTATTATCTCGAAATATGGGCGAGAAAGTCACAGAAATGATACAGGGTTTGGGTTGGACATAATTAAAATAAAGGCGTTTTTCGTTGCGACGGAATCTTCTCACGAAATTCTAATCACCGACTTTCTCCACCGAATGCGAAAATATTTTGTTGACACCGACCTACATAGGGAGGAACGATCACCACAATAAAGTAAGGGAAATCAGAGCTCATTCGGAAAGATATAGATGTTCGTTCTTTCCGCGCGTTATACGAGATGGGAATAATAGAGAATTGTGAAGATGGTTCGATGAACCCTCTGCCAGGCATTTAAATGTGATTTGCAGAGTATTCATGTAGATGTAGATGTAGATGTGGATGAGGTAGAACAAAAGTTTTCCTCTGTCTCTCACACGGCTAACAGCACCAACTTCTACACCGTGTACCTGTCAGCTGCTATGTACCAAGCAGTCTAACAACGCTTCGTGTAATTGCAGTCTAGGCACGTTCATTTTTAAATGTTGCAGATGTTTCTTTCGCAATAACACACGCATACTCAACAGCTACAATTCCACAACTGCTAGGTCGTGGGTGTTGGCAATGGAAAACAAAACACCGTAGTAACGAAGCCTTCGGGAGCAGCACAAAATGAACGTAGTATTGGCGGCGTTTCCCCGCGTACTTTTGTCTAAGAGTAAGTGGAACTAAATGTAAAGCAAAGTCCTAATTTTCAATTTCTTCATTTTGAATATCAACGACATCCCTTATTAAACGGGGATTATATTTGTTTTAGGCTTTGTCTTGAAGAACTAGACGGACTGTTGAAGATCAAGAGAGACACAATTTTTACGTAGACAAAGTAATGGGTATAATGTCGACTCTGTTAATGATAATTCTATTGTTGGTCTGGAAAATATATTTCATGTGCACTGAACGTAATTCCAACTAATTTTGAGAGCTATAATTGCGGTTTGATGAATGTACAGTGAGGTTGTGAAATGCAGAACACTTCGCATCTGAGATTACTTTACATGGAACTACGGTATTCACACTGTGTTGTCGTAAGGGAACAATTACTTTGCCGCCATTGATACGAAATTTATTTTTCAGTCCAATTATTTCAATAGTGTTCTCACCTACAAATCAGCATTTGGTATGGTCAGTTCAGATGCTACAATTTCAGACACCGTTTTACGTGGAGTGCATCACTGTAAAATATACAAAAATTTTTAATAATATATTGAATAAATTACACAAAAAATTGACTTTCCTTACTTTTATAAACATAACTGGCCTAATTCCGACACCAAGCGATGCTATTTGACATTAAAAACTGAAATGAGAGTTAATTCAATTTATTTTCTTTTTCTTTTTCAAGATTCTAGCACAAGCTTTGTATTCTAAAGAAGGAAAATTGCCCATCAAAGGTAGCCTTCACCCCTGTGAAACAGCACACATATGGAATTTATGATCTGAGAAGCTTCTGGATGCAAGTATGAGGTAATTCACCATACATATATTACTGTTCCCGCATTTAAATAACCGCTACTTAAAAAAAGAGCTCCTGCATGTATGCAGTAGGTTTCCCTTGGTCATCAAACGAATGCCGCAACCGACAGTCCCCACCCAGATATTTCCGACTGGGATTCCCGCTGCCCTACTCCCAACATTTGGCTGGAATGAACCGCTATTCTTTAATGGACCAGATTTCAAACATCCTGCTCTGCGCCTTGGAATAGAGTACAAAAAGTAAAAAGAAAAAAAAGCAGTTTCTTCTTTGCTCTATCCGAACTAGTAACCCAACTCACATGACACCGACGAGTAAGTAAACTTAAAATCGTACATTTTCATCTACCTAAATATGTAATTAACAGCAGTTGATAGAACTGAATTAAATTCAATTGATCTGATATAATGAAATGACATAAGTTGCTATGGCAGATGGTCATTTACGTAATTCTCTTTGTAAATACTGACTGGCTTTAATTCTACTTATAATAATTATTTAAATAAAAAAAACTTCCAATCTCTCCAAATGATTTTGTATGAATTTCAGCAAATTTTATATCTCACGCGCATGAAAAGGAAACGTTGTCAACCGGCCAAAGTCGGTGTTGGAGAGGCGTAAAGTTTTGTGTCGTGTAGTCATGAAGGGTACACTTGCTGATAGCCCAGCATTGAAATCTGCAGCAATTTGCGGAAGGGTTGAACTTTTGTCATGTTGACGATTCTCTTCAGTCCTCGTTGGTCCCGTTCTTGCAGGTTCTTTTTCCGGCCGAAGGAATGTCGAGGATCTGATGTTTTATCAGATTCCTGATATTCACGGTACACTCTTGAAATGATCGTGTGGGAAAATCTCCACATCATCACTATCTCGGAGAGGCTGTCTCCCATCGCTCGTGCGCCGACTATAATACCACCTCAAACTTACTTAAATGGTTCAAATGGCTCTGAGCACTATGGGACTTAACTTCTGAGGTCATCAGTCCCCTATAACTTAGATCTACTTAAACCTAACTAACCTAAGGACGTCACACACATCCATGCCCGAGGCAGGATTCGAACCTGCGAGCGTAGCGGTCGCCCGGTTCCAGACTATAGAACCGCTCGGCCACTCTGGTCGGCACTTACTTAAATCTTGATAACTTGCCATCAGCAGTAACCAATCTAACAACTGCACCAGACGCTTGTTGTATTATTTAAGCGTTGTCGACCGCAGTGCCTTTTTCTGCCTGTTAACTTCGTATTTGAATACGCATGCCTATAAGAGTTTCTCTGGGGCTTCACTGTATAAGCACTGTCATGTAGGGAAGGATTAGTGCGGCAATCATATCTTTCCGAGGTGTGTGCGGTAAATGAGAAAACGTTAACTATGGGGACGTTGTTACCATATGCGTCCTAGTAGGACCAACGTTTTTTTTTTCTTTTCTTGGCAGACATTCATCGGAGAGTGAAGAATGTGTTCAGGGCAGCATGTCTGTCGGAAACCACTGTTGCGGAATGAAACGTGCGACAAGGTGTGCGGTTGCTTCATGACTATGCAAGTCAGTCTCCATATCGCAAACGCCGTAACGCGGAAGTTACGCCAACTTAAGTGCGACACACTCAGGCATCCGTCCTATCGTCTTGATATCTCCCCATGCGATTATCATGCCTTCGGTCCCTTAACAAAGACTTGAAGGGTTGACGATTCCTATCAGACGAGGATCCGCAGTAGGCAGTTACTGACTTCTTCACACAGCACGACTTGGTTTTTCATCAAACGAGTATCTTCATCCCGGTGGTTCGGTGGATGATTGTCTCAATGTTCACAGCGATCGTGGTATCACGAAAATTCCGAAGAGCCGCCAGCACCACTCATAGGGGGCCAACAAAATTCTGAAGATGGCATGTAGATAAGCCGAAACCGGTTACTAAAGAAATATTATTACGGTCTCGACTGTTCATTTTTAAATATACACTCATGCTCATAAATTAAGGATAATGCTGATACATGGTTAAACAATGCTCTGGTGGGCGGTTTGCGGGTTTAAATCACCTCGGCGTATGACCATACGGTGCATCTGACCTCCGGTCTTCGCGCGATGGCGCTGGTAGCAGTCCACATGTGCACAGATGTGTCGGTGCATGTCAGAGTACGGTGCAGCGAGTAAGTGTGCAGACGTTTTCAGACGTGCTAATGGTGACTGTGTGTTGAAAATGGCTCAAGAACACTTATTGATGACGTTATGAGGGGTAGAATACTAGGGCGACTGGAGGCTGGTCAACACAGCAGGTCGTTGCATGGGGACTCCGTGTGCCACAAAGTGGGATCTCAGGATTATGGCAACGATTCCAGCAGACAGGAAACGTGTCCAGGCGCTACAGTGCGGGACGTCCACAGTGTAAATCACCACAAGAAGACCGGTATCTCACCATCAGTGCCCGCAGGCGGCTACGGAGTATTGCAGGTAGCCTTGCTCGGGACCATACCGCAGCCACTGGAACAGTTGTCTCCAGACACACAGTCTACAGACGACTGAACAGACATGGTTTATTCGCTCGGAGACGTGCAAGGTGCATTCCACTGCCCCTGGTCACAGGAGAGCCCCTAAAGCCTGGTGTCAAGAACATAGTACATGGTCATTGGAACAGTGGTCACAGGTTATATCACGGACGAGTCCAGGTATAGTCTGAACAGTGATTCTCGCCGGGTTTTCTTATGGCGTGAACCAGGAGCCAGGTACCAACCCCTTAATGTCCCTGAAAGGGACCTGTATGGAGGTCGTGTGGGGTGTGATTATGATTGGTGCACGTACTCCCCTGCATGTTTTTGACAGAGGAATTTTAAAAGGTGAGCTGTATCGGGACGTCATTTTGCACCAGTATGTCCGCCTTTTCAGTGGGTCCCAACTTCCTCCTGATGGATGACAACGCACGGCCCCACCGAGCTGCCATCGTGGAGAAGTAACTTGAAACAGAAGATATCAGGTGAATGGAGGGGCCTGCCTGTTCTCCAGACCTAAACCCCATCGAACACGTCTGGGATGCCGTCGTTCGACGTATCGCTGCACGTCTTCAAACTCCTACGACACTTCAGGAGCTCCGACAGGCACTGGTGCAAGAATGGGAGGCTTTACCCCAGGAGCTGCTCGACCACCTGATCCAGAGTATGCCAATCCGTCATGCGGCCTGTGATTTTCAAGCAAGCGGTTTCAAGTATTTCGGAAGGCAAAATGTCGCCGAAATGGCTACTGCTGATTGTTCTAATGTTCCTAGAACTACACTGCAAAGAAGAGTAATATCAGTTGTAGGAATCAGCAGGTATGTTTGACATCTATATAGCGTTTTTCAAACCAACGTTCGAAGAAATTTGCGAAGAAATGCTTTGAGCACGCATGAGAGAAAAGTTTCTAGATTAAAGCCACTTGCTACGTTTGAGTTTCAAAAGTTGGCTTAGGACTTACCAGATAATTTAAAACCGAATTACAGATTTCACAGAGAAAATAAGTTGACAAGTAAACATTTTCATCAGAATTTTATGAAGTAGCACCAAGAACTGTCTTACAAAAAATCTCAGTCCAGAAGTTTAATGTGTTGTGGCAAATTCAGTCGACCACAAGTTGAAAGGCTTTCTAGCCAGATGGTTCTTTATTATCTTGTCCTTTTGATATATATATATGCAGATTACTTTGTTCGCGAAGCGCAAATCACGTTTTGATTTGAATCTTCTTATTGTTGTATGGCCCATTCTACCGGACATTTCTCCGAACAGATCAAATGGTAACTCTTGAAAAATCCTTTTTTGCTATGCGTCATTTTGGTTAAAAATATTTTTTCACTACTTACAGCAAATAAAAAATTATCAGGCAAGGTTTTTTATGGAATTGTACGTAATTTCAAAATAACAGCAGTTCTATACCAATTTTGGCTTAAGTGGCCCATACCTTTCATTTGTTTGCTACGTTTCCTAACGCCTATTCAAAAAATTAAAAAATACAGAATTTTCATTGCAGACCCCGAGAAAGCGGCCTGTAATCCTATATTACGACAATATTCCTACAAAATATTCACTTTCAGAAGAGTCATTGTAACATTTTCCGTAGAAAACTGACGTCCTAAAGTACTGTCTTGCGGGTTTTTGGATATAATTCAGGGTCGCGGTTTTAGCCTACCATGAATGGACACTATTCCCTAGTTGCACTTCCTTATTGTGCTTATAAGCAGTTTCTGTGTCGTCCTCTGTGCACTGAGAGTAACGCCTGTGCCTTGTAGAGTTCCAGTCGTTGGTTCGCACCCAGCGTCGGGGCACATGAATATTTCAGGAGCACTGTTATTATGTAAGTCTGTATACATCCGGTAGCTGAATGGTCAGCGCGGCGGACTGCCATGTCAAGGGACCCGGGTTCAATTCCCGGCTGGTTTGAAGATTTTCTCCGCTCAGGAAATGGGTATTGTATTGTCAGCATCATCTCATCCCCATAAACACGCAAATCGCCGAAGTGGCGTCAACTCAAAAGACTTGCTCCAGGCGAACGGTCTACCAGACGGGAGGCGCTAGCCAAACGACATTTCCACTTCCATCCTGTAAATCATGTAGTGTCCTGTGTACATTGTAATGTATGCCTACAGAAGATGACAAACCACCAGAGTAATGATGATCTGGTTCAGTGCTTAAACTGTCAATATGACTTCCACGTTTTAAAAAAAACCCTTTTATATATCTGCATTTACATGTTATGTGGCTGCTCATACTCAGCCGAGCCATTAAATACACCAAAAAAATTTAGATCAATCTTCCGGAAGTCTTGTTGGAAATTACCAACTGGAAATAACCATTTGACAATGCTTTCCGACATTTTTCCCATGGCCAACATTCCTTCCCTTTTAGCTTCCAGTGTAAATATTCTACAACTCATTTTTCATAAATGATGGCCTTCGACATGCTAGTCTTTGTTTTAGCTCCCTTAGCTTTAAGTATCCTAAAGCGATTTTCAGTGAAACGCATCTGTTTCCTAGAGGTGCAGGTGTTGGTGCAATGGAATTCGTCGTTGTCTATGAATCAAGGTAAGAGGCCATCAGATGACTGGCAAGCGTGATACAGCAGCCCTCTTGCCGGTGCACATCCTGTGGAATCTCCCTCGCATCAGCTTAATGCGTTTACCTTCTGGATGGACGAATCGATAGGTCTGACTGTTACTCCGGCAACAACACTGACAAAACTCAAGGTTCTTATAAAAAATGCAAGAGCGTCGCAGAACCTTGAGGGTACACTAGGAAGAAAATTACGACTTCGTGTTTATCAGCAAGCGGCAAAAATCAGCAGTTCTTTCTCTCTCTCTCTCTCTCTCTCTCTCTCTCTCTCTCTGCGTGCCTGGTCCTTGTGTGTGTTGGTTTTAGCT